>NC_057713.1:35247525-35320710 GCF_004010195.1 Chiloscyllium plagiosum | reverse complement strand
TACACAAACACTGCACAGACACACCCACAGACACACACACACACCCAGGCAGACATCCACACACATACATAGACACACACAGACAGACACACATACACAGACGCAGACAGGCACACACAAAGACACACACAGACGCACACACATACACAGACACACACGCATAGGCACGCATGCACACAGACACACACCAACATAGACACAAACACACACACACATGCGCATACACACACACACAGACATACTTACACACATGTAAGCTCACACCCGCAGACACATGCACCAAACATTGCAGTTATCCTTTGAATCCTCAGTATTCTGGGTTTTTTTTCAATCCGTCTTGCATTCTGGAGATGCAGCTATAGGGTTTCTCAAGCTGGTTCCAGTTCTGCAGTTACAAATCCGCATTCATTCATCAATGCAAACAGCTCCCTGAAATACAACAAGAGTTCTGACGAAAGGTCACTCCATCCAAAACAGTGCCAGACCTGCTCAGCATTTTCCAGCAATTTCTGTTTTTATGCTTGAGCAAAAAGCTTTTTTTTTTGTATTCTATCTGAGGACACTGACCTTTATCAAAGTTTGCTAAGTGGGAATTCAATGCCATTTCTAATGTATAATACTTCCCATAAAGGTGTAAAACAAAAGAGGAGAAGAGGGCCTTTTCATTCTTGACTGAGTTGGCTGTTTTCAGAGCTTTTGAGAATGTATTAGTTTCAATTCAGATTGGTTTTGTTTGTTCCATATTGGTTTCATGAAGCAACATGGTCAGGTGATTATTGTGGCCATTTTGTGGCCATTTTGTGGCAGCATTTTGATTCTTGCTGTGAAACCATTTCAGTCTTAGAAAGTCCCAGGTTTTAAAATCAGATGATAGAATTTTAAACCCTTTTTTGAATCACTAATATGACATCTACCACAGCTACATTCTTGACACTGAATTCTTTTTCCTGGCTGTTCACTGAGAATGGACTTGCCGCAACCTTATTGTATGGCGTGCAATGCGAAATACTACCAAATGGCGTATGGGGCAGTTTTCTGCCCCATCTTCTTTCCTCGATACCATCAAGGGGCTTCACATTTATTCACATTGATAGAGGAAAATCACATCAGTCTTAAAGAGAAGAGGCTCTTATCTTATGTAGGGGCTAGATCAGAGTGGTGCTGGAAAAGCACAGGGTGGGGATGGAGGTGATAGGTCAGAGGGGAGGATGGAGCGGAGAGGTGGGAAGGGAGATTGGCCGGTAGGACAGGTCATGGGGACGGTGCTGAGCTGGAAAGTTGGAACTGAGGTAAGGTGGGTGAGGGGAAATGGGGAAACTGGTGAAGTCCACATTGATGCCCTGGGGTTGAAGGGTTCCAAGGCGGAAGATGAGGCATTCTTAAGCAGCATGTACTTTATTATATAATAGTAAACGTGTCCAGTTATATTAGTAATTTAGCCATTGGCCCAGATATTCTGATTAGATTACTTACTGTATGGAAACAGGCCCTTCGGCCCAACAAGTCCACACCGACCCTCCGAAGAGCAACCCACCCAGACCCATTCCCCTACATTAACCCCTTCACCTAGCACTACGGGCATTTTAGCATGGCCAATTCGCCTAACCTGCACATTTTTGTGGGAGGAAACCGGAGCACCCGGAGGAAACCCATGCAGACATGGGGAGAATGTGCAAATTCTACAAAGACAGTTGCCTGAGCTTGGGGCAGCTGCTGCCAAGGCGTGGTGGGGAAAGATCACCGTGGTGGGGAAACATCTGCCTACCTAAGAAGAACAGGGGGCCCACGCAGTCATTTGGGCTTTGCTCACGCCTCAGCTAAATATGTAATTGTACAGACCTGTATATATGAATGATCACTCTGTCTCTGTATACCAAGAAATGGAATGTTTACGGATGTATGGCATGACCAATTGTAAAGATCATCAAAATATTTTATGAATAAAGTATATTTTTGAAATAAAAAAAAGAATTGAATCCGGGTCTCCAGCACTGTGAGGCAGCAGTGCTAACCACTGAGCCACTGTGTCATCCACATGGACAGAGAGTCTTTGAAGCATCATAAAGTTGAGTTATGCATTGGGCCCACATAGAATTCATAAAGTAGCTGTTTCTACAGGAATTATGAAGGAAATTGGATTTTCTGATGGACAGTTTACCTCATATTGCACTCCTCAAACATATCTATTTAAGTCAGTGAGTTTGGAGAGTTCTCACTGACTTGAACCTCAAAGTCACATAGAAAAAATTGTAAAACTACACTAACTCCTGAGCAACTATTAAACCGAGCAACACCCCCCTCCCATCTATAAATTACATTCCTCCTACAAATAACTTGACCCCCATCCCACTCTACACTTGATCCTCCCTCCTCATCAGCTGACCTGTCCCTGATGGACACGATATCCTCCAGTTGCCCCTCCCCCAACCACCTTTACACCAGGCTGACACTGCTGGAAAAAACACTTGCCCCACCCGTTTCCTCATCACTGTCCCAGCTCAACTCTACTGGAGCCAACATTTGTCCCATTTCACATTTATTATCCAACAGCCCTCCTCTGTTTTTTTGCTTGACTCTGATCTGAACTTTCAAAGTCCACATTGTTGTGACTGCTTATGCTGACCCCTACAATGTTGCTCACCTCAGATTCTATCTCTACGTTCTTGATGCTAATTGAGATTGGAGCCAGAGATCAAAGAACAGGATTTTCAAAATACATCACTGAAATCCCCCACTATCAATATCCTGGCAGTTAAATTGACCAGAAACTGAACTGGACTATCTATGTAAATATTATGACTATAAAGGCAGAGACAAGGAACTCAGAGGCAAGCGAGTCATCTCTGAACTCCCCAGAACCTATCCACCATCGATAAGGCACAACTCAAGAATGTAACTGAATACTCTCCACTTCCTTTGATGAATATAGCTCTAAGAGTTCACGCAAGAGTTCAACACCACCCAGTTCACTTGACACGCATCCCAACCATCACATTACACCATTAGTGTGTACCATCACACCACAGTGACTCATCAAATGTTCCTCTGACTGCACCCTCCAAATATTCTACCTCTACCACCTGTAACGGACAAGGGCAGTAGATGCATGGCAATGCCTTTACATGCAAGATCCCCTCTGAGCTATGTAACATCCTGGCTTTAAAATATATTAGCATTCCATCACAGTCACTGGATCAAAATCCTGCAACTTCCTTCCTAAAATCCTACAGGACTGCACTAATTGCCCAGTTGCAGATGAATCTATCCATGGTAATACTAGTGGAGTGAGGTCACATTGTTGAGATGATGTCCTATCCTCACATTAAGCATTCACCCCATTATGTTGTGTGGCACCTCCTTGATGACTGGATAGAATAGAATATAAACAGATCCAGCAACTTGAAATTGGGTACTTGTGATACAATGCAGACCAGCAACAGAAACAGCATTATACACAACCACAATTATTAACTTTATGGTGAATATTTCCCTCACTCAAACATTATCATCAAACCAAGGGATCAAAGCTGGTTCAATGAAAAGTGTAGGAATGTTTGGCATGAACAACACTCAGGTCAAATCAGGGTAACCTATTGAAATTACAACATTGGATTAAGTGCATGCTAAACATTGGAAGCAGCATACAATTTGATTAAACATTCCAGCAATCCGTGGATCACAGCAAAGCTCTGAAGTCCTGCCAATACAAGTCCCAAATGTTAGTAGATAATTAACAACAAACCAGAGGAGGACCCACTACAAACATCCTCATCTTCACTGATGGAGGAGTCCAGTTCATCAGTGCAAAAGACAAGGCAGAAGCATTTGCAAAGATCACTAGCCAGGTGCTGAGAAGATGGTTCACATTGGGCTCCTTCGGAGGTCCTGGCATCACAGACATCAGCCAAATAATGTTTTTGCATGTAATGTCAATAAATGGTTAAAAGCATTAATTCAGATAAAGACATGAAGCCTCTTTGTTGTCATACTGAAGATGTGTGCTGCACCTCACCAAGCTGTTCCAATACAGCTGTCATCTACCTGGCAATGTGAAAAATTGCCTGAGTATGTCTTGTCCAAAAGGACAATCCAATCCAACAAATCTTGGCCCTTTCAATGTAGTCTCAATAGAGTCATAGAAGTCTACAGCACAGAGAAGGCCTTTCAGCCCATTGTGTCTGCACTCAAAAACAATCATAGAACCGTTCTTGTCCCAGTTTTCAGCACTTGGCCCATATGCCTTGGCATTGCAAGTGGCCTTCTAAATACCTCTTTGATGTTAAGAAGACTTCTGCCTCCACCACCCCTACAAGCAATGAGTTCCAGATTCCCACCACCCTTTGGGTGAAAAAGTTTTTTTCCCATTCCCTCCTGCCTTTTACCTTAAATCGATGCCCCCGGTCATTGATCCTTCCACCAAGGAGAAACGTTCCTTCTGTCAACCCTGTCTATGTCCATCATCATTGTATACATCTCAATCATCTCAATCAATCATCAACAAAATGAAGGAAGGTGTCATTGTAAGTGTTATCAAGCAGCACTTGCTCAGCAATAATCTGCTCATTGATGCTCATCTTAAGTTTTAACAAGGCCACTTAGCTTCTGATGTTAATACAGTCATGGTTCAAACATGGATAATAGGAGTGAACTCAAGAGGAAAGGTGAGAGGAACTGCTCTTGACAACAAAGCAACATTTGGCTGATTGCAGCATCAAGGACTCTCAGAATTATTGGAGTCAATAGGAGTTGGGGTCAGACTTTACATTGCTGGATTCATATCTAACACACAGGAAGATGGTTATGAAGTGGAGAATTTTCCATTATGTCTCAGCCCCAAGATATCACTGCAGGAATTCCTCAGGGTAGTGTCCTCAGCCCAAACATCTTCCACCACTTCATCAGTAATCTTCCATCCATTGAAAGGTCAGAAGTGGAAATGTTCACTGATGACTTCAGAGTGTCCTTTACAATTCAAACACCCACTCCCACCCCCACTTTGCCAAGATAGTAAAGCTGTCCAAGCCTGCATGTCGCAAGGCTTGGGTTATGAGTGTTAAGTAAGAGTTGTGTCACAGAAATACCAGACAAAAACCCTCTGTAACAAGAGAAAATCCAGCTATTTGACTTCGTCATTCAGCTGCATTGCCATCATGAAAGTCCCCACCATCAAAATTATGAGGGGTTGCAATTGGTCAGAAAATGGAGTAGACCAGAAATATTATTACAATGGCTAGAAGAGTGAGTCACAGACTGGAGAATTTGTGGTGAGCGCATTTGAGACTCAAAGCTTGTCTACAAGGCACATGTCTGAAGTGTGATGGAATATTCTCCATTTGCCTGGATGTATGAAGCTTCAACAACAGTCAGAAATCTCAAAGCCATCCAAGACAAAGTAGCATGATTGACTGGGATCCCATCTGTCATCTTAAATGTTTGTTCCTTCCACCACCGGCATACAGTGGCAGAGCGTGTAATATTTGTGAAATACACAGCAACAATTTGCTGAGCCTCCACAGAGTCATGGAATCAGAAAATGCATATAACTCAGAAGAAGGCAATTCAATCCTTGTGTTCATGTCAGCTCTCTCCAAGAGCAATTGATCTGGCTACTCTAAATCTTTTCCCTTTAACTTTGTCTTTTTCTCTTCAGATGACTGTCCAAGTCCCTTTTGTAAGACATGATTGAAACAGCCTCCATTATTCTTTTAGTCAGTGCTCTCTAGAGCCTAACACTTGCTAAATAGGAAATAGTTTCCTCATTTGGCCTTTGATCCTTTTGCAAAGCACTGTGAATCTGTATCCTTTGAACCTTTGTCTTTCTGCCAATTGGAACAATTTACCCTAATCTACTTTTCCTCGACCCCTCATTATTTTGAACGCTTGTATCCAATTTCCTCTCAACCTTCTCTTCTCAAATGAGAACAACTCCCACTTTTTTTTCAATTTATTCACGCAACTGATGTCCCACACTCTGGAAGCCATTCACACAAACCTTTTCTGTATTCTGTCTGAAGCCTTCACATTCGTCACTAAATAACCAGTGCTATGTTTTAGGGGCACGCTTAAGTAAATGCTGGTTTAGATAACAGATCTGTTACTTACACTTGAGTCAACAGAGTCACTTTCACCATGCCTTGAAAGCAGAAGTCTTTAATAGTATTGCAAAATTTATCAATCTCAATTACATGTTTATGTTGCGGGAATGGGATTCCAAAATCAGAAACAAGGAAGCTTCCACTGAGCCAAGGCTGGTAGCCAGGAGCTAGAGGCATTGTAGCTTTTCTCATTAGATTAGAGAAGGTTAAGAGCCCTGTCTGAGGTGATCGAAATCATAAGCCTGAATGTAGAGGAGGAAAATATTTCCACTATCTGCTCATTTAGTTTTTGAAAGAGAACATAAGCAGGAGAGATGAGAACTAGGGAACACAATTTAAATATCAGTGGTCTTCCATTTAAGACAATAAGCATGATAATTTTGTTCTCAGATTGTCAAGTCTTTGGAACTCTTCCTCAGAAAGTGATGAAGGCAGCATCATTGAATACTTTTAAGGCAGAGGTAGGTAGATTCTTGACTAAAAAAGCAGTCAAACATTGTTGGAGTTAGATGGGAATGTGGAATTGACTTTACAAGAAAGTTGGAGAAGGCTTTAGAAGCTAAAGGGCTTTCTCCTGCTCCGAAATAGTATGCTCATATAACTGTAACATTATAACCAAAACAAAATGGTTTACTTAGAAGGCCATTGGAAATTACCTAGAGAAACAATGGGTTATGAATGGGAATGAAAGGATAAGAATGAGTTTAGAGGTGTAGGTCTTTCAGGGACTTATGCAGGAATAGGTGGGATGAACAAGGGAAAAGGAGGGAGACAGGAATAAAGGAGTTCTTTCAGAGAGGTTGAAGAGGTATAATGGGCTTAACAGAGAATGTACAAAGGGTAGAACTAAATGTAAGTAAACAGTGCGTTAATGACAGGTGAACAATTTCCTTTCTGCTGTAAAATTATTTGGATCACAAAGCAATTGCACACAGATTCCTTAACAGAGAGCAACATGATCATTGTGGTAGCAGTCCTTAAAAGAGAGGTGGATGAAAGCTTTTTTCCCTGCATCATGTCAACTTCCTGTTTTGCTCTATTCTGAAGATGTATGCTTATCGGGAGATTTCTATCATGAGAGTAGGACAGAGTTGGATGCTGGCCTTTTATATCTGGGACATAGATTCCAGTGAAAATAATGAATTTCTAGTATTAAGATCCGATGCAAGATGAATTTGACTGGACTTTCTGTAGTTGCTAATGGAAATGGGTCCATAAAGCAGAAATTGCTTTCATATTAGTCATATCACCCACAAATAGGAAATTTAAAAAAATGGTACTGGCGCAACTTGAAATAGCAACAGTGCACAGGAAGCTTCACTCTGCAGCTGACTGCATTGCATCGAATAAAGAGAGAAATAACTTACATTTCTAAGTTTTACAAGGTCAGGATAGAACAAAATGTTCCATGACCAACTAAGTACTTTGGTTGAAGTGTAGTCACTGTCATAATGTAGGGAAACAAGTTGCCAATTTGTATACAACAGTGACTCAATAATTTATTGTAGTGATGATAAATTGAGGATAACCATTGGCCAAGGTTTAAAGAGAGCCCATCTCTCTTTGTTGAAAAGATCTTCCACTCTGAGCAAGGGTGAATGACAGGGTCGAGCTTTCAGGTTTCATCTTAAAGATGGAAGCTCTGACAGCACTGCATGTTTTCATTTAGCACTGAAGTCCCAGCCTGGATTATAGAGTGGGATTCGTACCACTGAATGAATCATCTGATTCAGTGTATTACCAACCAAAAGGTGGAGGGGAGAGAAAAATTACTGCAAAAAGACCCAATTCAAGAAAGTTTTAAAATTATGACTCAAGATTAGTAGAATATTTCAGGGGAATTTTGACCTCTTTATTTTGAAGGAGCGAGGCTCAGGCTCAGCAGATGTCTCAATCTGTCTTCAGAACCTGGAAATTAATGGAGCGAATAGAATGCTGCAGCACAGAATAAAGTTAGTTGTCCCATCTATCCCTCCTGTTGTATTTCCCCTTAAGTTATCCAGACAAATTTCATTTTCTAACTCACTTCCGATATTCTTTGATAGATGTTTGTACTTCTTTTCTCATGTTGTTAGCTATTTGAGAAGAGTGGGTGGAGGTTAGTAGCCATGCTTGTTTTTTCAGTTGGTAGAGCTCTGAATCAGAAGATTGCGGGTTCAAGTCCCAATTCAGAAATGTCACATATAATCTGGGTTGGGATCCCAATGCATTGTGGAGAGCACCATCAACGCATCCAGCTTTCTGATGAGAGTTTAAACCCTGTGCCCAGTGTGTCTCCTTTGGTGGAAGTGAAACACTTTCATCACAATTTCAATGAAAAGCAGCGATGTTCTCCCAGGCTTTTGGCCAGTAATTGTTCTCAATTAACAATGATTTGGTGTGCTGCATTTTCTTTAAGCTCTTTTCAAGTTCCGAGAATTTTTCCAGACTGGGCCCATCTATAAGTTTAATGGGCCAGCATGCTTCAATTCACTTGCTGGTCTCCACAGATACATGGATTCATTCCTCTAAGGAAATAAAGTGACAAATCTTCACACAGGAAGTTTCCTCTCTTCCCTAGATGTTATTTGGCTTGTAAGTGGTGGCAAATATTCTGCCAAACATCCCTCCTTTTTGTTAGGAATGCACAAGTGATTAGATTCATTGTGTGGCCCTTTTAAAGATGTCTCCAGTCAAACACGCACGGTAAATTAAATGGGGTTGTTTTACGCACAACCTGACAGGACTTTGAGGTTGCTGCTCTACTCCACAGCCGAGCAAAGACATTGGTGTTTGCCTTACCAAGAAAAGATCAAAACTCTCAACAAAGACCCAATTCATGAAAGTTTTAAAACTATGGCGCAGAACTAGTAGAATATTTCAGGGAATTTTGACCTCTTTAGTTCTAAGGAGTGAGGCTCAGGTTCAGCAGATTTCTCAGAACCTGGAAAATAATAGAATGAATAGAATGCTGCAGCACAGAGTAAAGTTAGTTGTCCCATCTATCCCTCCTGTTGTATTTCCCCTAAGTTATTCAGACAAATTTCATTTTCTAATCACTTCCCATATTCTTTGATAGGATTTCTGAATATCCAACTTACAGGCATTTAGATTAGAATACCTACAGCGTGGAAACAGGCCCTCCGACCCAACAAGTCCACACTGACCCTCCGAAGAGTAACCCTCCCCCCCCCCATTTCCTTATACTTACTCCTGACTAATGCACCTAACACAATGGATGATTTAGCATGGCCAATTCACCTTTGGCTTGTGGGAGGAAACCCACACAGACAACAGGGAGAATATGTAAACTCCACACAGTCACCCAAGGCTGGAGTTGAACCTAGGTCCCTGGTGCTGTGAGGCAGCAGTGCTAACCACTGAGCCACCGTGTCACCACTTTGTACAAACAAACATGATCCCACACAGGAGGGTAATTTGAAAGATCCAATATACAAACGATTCTTGCACTTAAAAACACTATGTAAAAGATATTGAAAATACTTGTAGAACAATGGGGAAAGAGCAGGTCTAATTGTACAGTTAATTCAATGTGCTGGCACAAACGCAATAGACTGAGCGGTCTCTATTGTGCTGCAAGATTCTACACAATTTTTTTACACAGATTCCAAGTGAAGAAATCAATGAACTTCTTTTAGAGACAACTAATCTGCTGTACTGAAGGATTCAACTATGTGCTCAATTGTGAACTTTCTGCAGAGTGCTGATCCTAACTGTCGCTACCGTATCTCTCATCACAGGAATACTACTTCAGATTATTGACCAGATGCTCATAAGTAGAATATTCTTTGGAGTAGTTTAGCAATCAATGATTTGCTAAAAATACATATGGCAAGGCACCAAGTGAAATGGCCACATTAACAATGTAGATCTGGAGGAAAGGATTGGCTCATTCAGATATTGCACTCCAGAAGACTGATGAACTATTTAATACTGAAAGACATCAAGGCATGCTTTTTTCAGTTGCAATGACAAATGTTTCAATGTCAGCTCTAGTCCATATAAGGTTCACAATGGTAGATGGAAAATAATATTTTTATCTGTACAATACAGGGCTATGAAGATTGTTCATGTCTAATATTACTCGGAGGAATTCAGCATTGAAGGTTTGTTGAAAAAATGAATTATTTCAAGTTTTGTTGAATTCTCTAGAGTGGTTTCTTTGAAATAGGTCATTGAAAAGTCACTGTGGACATTCAAGATTATTGTTAATAAGGCTTCCTCAAAATCATATGGTATGCTATTTTGCTGTAGGTCTCTGCTGTAACTGTTTTGAACAGTGATTGGCTTGGAGATGTTTTGGTTTTAACTGGAGGAATTTGGAGGAAACCCTGATAAGAACAAACTTCCCAGCTGATCACTGTCAATTCTGAAATGATGTATTTGCAGAGACTAAGAATACACCAGTAATTGTAGACTGCACATGCCCATATACACAATAAAAAAAATTAAAAGGAAACAAAACAAATTACTTTGCCTGATACTTTTTTGTTACATTTTGCAATACATATTTTCATTTAATTACATTCATTTGTATGTGTATGCTGGCGTTTTATTTTGTAAATGTGTCATAGAGGTGAGCAGGATACAGCCTTTTTTGGAAAGCAAACCCTCTAATTGTATTCAGGGTGAAACCTATTTGTCATTTTGAAAGAGTGATTGAAAAAGTATCTCAAGATTATATTTCCTGACCAAGCTATGCCTTGGCAAAACTTCAGAGACAACCTTTTAATGGCTTGACCACACCACCCAGAGCTTCAGAGCCACAGACTTTGGAAGAATCAATGCTTTAACCTTTTGCCTTCAAAAATAATCTATTGGTCAAAGCGCGGTTGTTTTCAGAAAGCCAGTCTCTGCGGAGAAATCTTTATTTTTCTGTTTTCCTGAAGTGAGTGAATATGTGTGTATGTGTGTTTGTGTGTGTGCACGCGTGCGCAGTCAGTCAGAGATCTGTGTTCCAGTCAGTCAGGGGTCTGTGTTCCAGTCAGTCAGGGGTCTGTGTTCCAGTCAGTCGGGGGGTCTGTGTTTCAGTCAGTCATGGGTCTGTGTTCCAGTCAGTCATGGGTCTGTGTTCCAGTCAGTCGGGAGGTCTGTGTTTCAGTCAGTTAGGGGTCTGTGTTCCAGTCAGTCAGGGGTTTGTGTTCCAGGATTCCCTGCTCTTTTCCCTTTGGTGGGAGAGTCCAGAACAGCAGCCAGGAGTCTGGTTTAGGGTGAGAGGGGAAATACTTAAAAGGGGCAACCTTTTCACGCAGAGGATGGTGCATGTATGGAATGAGCTGCCAGAGAAAGTGGTGGAGGCTGGTATGATTACAACATTTCAAAGGCATCTGGATGGATATGCAAATAGAAAAGGTTTAGAGGGCCAAGTGCTGGTAAATGGGACAAGAATAATTTAGGATATCTGGTTGGCATGGATGAGTTGGACCGAAGGGTCTGATTCCGTGCTGTACATCTCTTTGTACAGCACAGAAACAGACCCTTCGGTCTAACCAGTCCGGACCGAACATAATTCCAAGCTAAACAAAATCCACCTGCCTGCTCCTGGCCCATATCCCTCCAAATTTTTCCTATTCATGTATCTATCCATACGTCTTTTAAACATTATAATTGTACCCACATCCAGATCTTCCTCAGGAATTTCCTTCCACACGTCAACCATCCTCTGTGTAAAAGAATTGCCTCTTGAGTCTTTTTGAAAACTTTCTCCTCTCACCTTAAAAATGTGCCCCCTCATCTTGAAAATGCCCATCCTAGGGAAAAGACAACTGCCATTAATTCTATCTGTACATCTCATTATTTTATAAACTTCTATCAGGTCGGCTGTCAACCTCCTACGCACCAGTGAAAAATGTCACAGCTTATCTAGCCTTTCTGTATAACTCAAACCTTCTAAACCCAGAAACATCCTGGTAAATCTCTTCTGAACCCTCTCCCCCATTGATAATACCATTCTTATAAGTGGACATAGTACTCCAGAAGAGGCCTTATCAATTATCTGTACAACTTCACATGACTTCCCAGCTCCTATACTCAAAGGACTGAGCAAAAGCCTTTTTCACCACCCTGTCTATATGTGACACAAATTTCAAAGAATTATCTACCTGCACCTCTGTTCTGCAACACTACCAAAATGAGATTAGATGTGCATAAAAGTCTGATGAATAATGTGTAAAATTCCATGAGTAGAGCATTAAAGGATGGTCAGGGAATATTCCACACAAACCTATTCTGAGGCAATATTTGTTTGAGGAAAAGAAAATTTCAGTGTCGCATATGATTTGCTCATTAATAATGAGACTTTGGACATGCATAGAGACCTCAGATTTGAGATATTTCAGAGGTTACACCAGAGTCACTTAGCTACCACAAAGGGTCAAGCAAGAGTTTGAAATTCTGGTTGGTGGCCAAGGCTCTCAAAGTCATTAGATGAGATGATTTCTAATTGCATCAAATATATAATCTATTGACAGGAGTAAAAGGAATGACTGATGGGATCTTAAGTTCTGTCCAAGGCAAGGGAGAGGGGGGATGACTCCCATGCCAATGTAATAAGGAATTACAATAATTCCCCAGCATAAACACCTCTCAGACTTCCAGCTTCAGGTGTTTGTGTGGCTTCATGGTCAAAACCAATAAGGCCAGTTTCTTGAGAATGTTTTACTTTGGTAAGCCTATCTTGCGGAAGCTGTTTTGTTACTTCTTGCAAATAATATACAATATATTTTTAAGAGACATACTCATAATATAATCACCCTATACCATCTTAAGTGGGGTCACTTGAAGCATGACATGCCAATAAAAGGGAGCTGCAATTTGCAATGAATAAATTTTCTTCAACTTAGCCTGAATACTGAAAAGCCTGTGATTGTAAAATAAATGTATATGCAAGGAGCAGTCTTAAATGTCGGTTTAATACTTCAGTACAACGTTAAACACAATTAGATCATATGTTACAGGACATAACATAACATAATATTGCTTCGTGAGGTAAATCCCCATGCTGAAAGTAGAAGTTGACAACATGATTACAGGTTGTGGTGACAGAGAAGGCAAATGAAATGGTGGGAATAAACAGGAGTACATTGTAGTTTCTACAAGAAAGCAATCTTCTATTGCTTTGATCAGTTATTGATGGGGCTGAGAAGAGGCCTAAGTAGTGATGTGGTATCATCTAGTAATTCTCATTCTACCCAATAGAATTTCAGAGAAAGCATAGAGAGTTCAAATTTTCGACCTCCATTGAGAAGATTGAGGACACAATTGAAGAGATTGATGAAACTCCACAGTAGTCAAAGATAAGAGACTGATCCAGAGGTCTTTTTTTTTGTTTTGGTGGTGAGGACATGTTGTCTAAGTGTAGTGTAAAAAGTTAATGAAAATATGTCAATGAAATAGTCTACCTCATCAAGGGAAGTGATGCAGGGTCACATGGCTATCAGGAGAGTTTTCACTCTTGAAGCCTTGTGTCAAGCCTTCCACTAATTGGTTCAATTCCCACACCGATTGAGGTAACAATGAAGGATTCTCCTTCTCAACCTCTCCGCTCACCTGAGGCAAGGTGACCCTCAGGTTAAACCATCACCAGTCATCTGGAAGAGCAGCCCCATGGTCTACTAAGACAATGGCAACTTTACCCTTTGTTCATATTTACCATGCTAAACAATAGGTAAAATAGGTAAAAGAAAGATAATACTTGCAGAAATCCAAGCTATCTATGATCTTTATCTGCCACACACCCAGACAGAAGGGAACTAGCACATCCAAATCACTAAACTCACTACTGTAACTTGTAGAAGGTTGAACTGATGCAGTTAATCTGTTGCTTGTTGTCTTGATCAATGGTGACCTTTGGAGAGAGTTGGCTACGAAGTATGGGAGTCTAAAAGTGTCGCACTGGAAAAGCACAGCTGGTCAGGCAGCATCCGAAGAGCAGGAAAGTCGAGCATATTCCTGATGAAGAGTCAACTGTCCTGCACCTCAGATGCTGCCTGACCTGCTGTGCTTTTCCAGCACCGCATTTCTTGACTCTGATCTCCAGCATCTGCAATCTTCATTCTCCCCAGCTGAAGTATGGCACGTGGTCAGTATATCGCACAGTTTCTCCTTCAATGTACCTTGGATATGGAATATTTGGCTGACCAGGTGTAGGTTGCTATACAGGTTTTGGCAAAATTTAAGTACAAGCTGCAATTTACATATTCAGAACCAAAGAGATCGGGGAGGGTTTGCTAATCTAGCATAGTGTGGGCAATAAAACCACAGATATCCCTCAAACTATAGGTCATGTATGTCTGTGCAGGTCAACTTAATATTGGCACGGTGGGGATTAAGGGTTTGAAAACTCTCATTTAGGTAGAATTTGATACTCACACCAGAGGGTAGATTTTCTTTCATGAAGTGAACAGACACTATAACACACATTGGAAACGTGGGCGGCACGGTGGTTAGCACTGCTGCCTCACAGCGCCAGAGACCCGGGTTCAATTCCCACCTCAGGAAACTGTCTGTATGGAGTTTGCACATTCTCCCCGTGTCTGCGTGGGTTTCCTCCAGGCGCTCCGGTTTCCTCCCACAGTCCAAAAATGTGCAGGTTAGGTGAATTGGCCATGCTAAATTGCCCGTAGTGTTAGGTGAAGGGGTAAATGTAGGGGAATAGGTCTGGGTGGGTTGCTCTTCGGAGGGTCGGTGTGAACTTGTTGGGCCGAAGGGCCTGTTTCCACACTCTAAGTAATCTAATCTAAATCCGATGGGGGCTGTCACATAGCCTTGCTCAGCATTGGAGGGATCTTGTTTCAGATCTCCTACTCAGGGTCTATGAGGAAGAACAAATCTGTTCACCATCTATGTAAGTTCATCACCAAGAAGTCAAATAATGGATTCAGAAGAAATATTGTTGCCCAGAGGCAGTGGGAATGTGATTCAGCTGCATGTAATGTTACAGAAAATGCCTCTTTCTACCATATATATTCCAATTCTGCATAAGACTCTAGTATAGAATTTGGTCAGAGAATCTCAGAGACAAGAATATGCTAAGAAGGTTACAATATTATTGAACGGTAAGGAGATTGAATATCAAACAGCCCCAATGGGAACATGTAGACAAAAACAAAATTTCTTTACACTGACATTTGCAAGCCCCAGTCTTAACTTCCTTCTTCTTTGTAAGCATTCTGTCATGTCCAGCAATGGTTCCTTGAGTTTGGAGGGGAAACAGGCTGCAACCACAGATAGTGACTGTGCAAGAAGCGCCTCAGCTGATTGCTACCTTCCGGATGTCAGTGTTTTAGAAGGAAGAAGCCTGGGTTAAGCCCATACCACTTCCGAACCGGCAGAGTCACGCCACACCACGCCTGTCAGGGAGAATGGCTGAGCTGGAGAGCTGGGAGTTTGGCAAAAGCGACTTTGTCTTATTGGATAACCTCACCATAGAAGAGTTCTTAGCGAATTTGAAAGTGAGGTGAGTCTTTAGGTGGGAAGTGATTAGAAGCTGAAATGAAGGCAGGAAGTAAAACTGAAAGGGTTTAATGCTCCTTTCACTTGGTATTTACGAAGTCAGAGACACAAAAATTAAAATAAAATCCTTGGAAATGTGCAAGAAAATGAAATGAAGTAGTACAGAGTGACCACATTACATGACATTTGATGTAAAGATTGTAGTAGAAGATAACAGAGCATTGTGATAAAGCAGAAGCAAATTTAAAACAAATCCTAGGAAAGTAGTTTCTTGTCAAAGCTGTGGAAGCATCAATCAAGTAAAGCAAAGTATGATGGAGTCTAATATGTAATTGGATGCTTGGTTGAAAATTGGCTCTAAAGTGACACAAATTGATTAATTAAATGACGTTTTTATGTTAGCTCTGGCTATTAATAGTATATTTGTTTCCGAGTAAGGCAACTTTGTTCACACCCAAATCCAGAAAATAATTTCAGCTTGCAATTGGTCAGCTCATCTGTTGTTATAAATCTTATCGGTGCCTTTGTTGCTTCCAGACTTGACTAATTACAATGTTGTCCTAGTCACCGAAACATGCCCTCTAACCCACTCTTCCAACATCCACCTGACACCTCACCCCCAGCTCACCTTGACCCCTGCAATAAACATAAGAACTGAGAGCAGGAATAGCCCCTCAACTCTGCTCCACTGTTCAGTACAATCATGGCTGATCTCAGCCTCAACTCTACCTGTTCTCTATAACTCTTTATCCATTATTAATTTAAAATCCGTCTTTCTCTTCCTTAAATTTACTCAATGTCCTAGCATCTGCCACACTCTGGTAGAGCGAGTACAAACCCATCCTACTCAATCTGTCCCCATAAGATCTGTCTGTTCATATCTACTATCAGCTGACATAGAACAGGTTCATAATAGTGTGAGTAGTCAGCATTCGCATCCTTCCAAATGATGGCTTGTCATATTTCTCCACACAATGGGAAATGGAGCACTCTGACAAGGATGGTGATGAATGACAATGTGGAATTTTAGCATTGGGCCTTATTCAGGTAAACGCGTCATGCCTTCCTGATGAAGGGCTTTTGCCTGACCTGCTGTGCTTTTCCAGCACCACTCGAATCTAGACCCCGATCGTGAGCATCTACAGTCCTCACTTTCGCCTGAATGCCTCACCAGTCATGATGCAAAGAAACAGCAGGAGATTGCAAATGCTGCATTAATATTGAATCCCTCTCCTCTCAACCACAAAAGGCATCACCACGTTTAAGAGTGTTGCAGTATATTTAAAGTTAGCGTTGAGAGGGAATTGGTTGCGTGCCCCTAAGCAGCCGATATGACCTTGCATTAGTAGCCTGCTTTGTGGCCTGCAGGCACCCCTTTTAAGGTCACGTCTAATCACTTCTGATTCACAGAGCTGTCTGTGTTAAATCTGCAAGGACCACTGACATGATCAACATTGCTTTTAATCAGCATTTACATCCCACACAGTTAGACACTATGAATTTCATATGCAGGATGATATGATTACGAATGACTTAAAGCTGCACTCTGTAAGTGCATGATGGATCCAATGGCTTGATAAAGAGCCTCCCTTCACTCAAAGGTGAAGCCCACATTATTGTACAGCAAACAGACACTGCGTCCACTCACTCTAGGCATAGTCACAGCCATTTCCCATTCATTGGTCACATTTAGGAATTGAGAGATCAAGGAAGACAACATACAGTTAGGGTTAGGATGAGTGTTAGGCTAAGCCCGTGTCCCAGGCCGAGCTAAATCAGATAACCCCCAACCCCCCAACAACCAACATGCCCCTCTAAACTAGCTTTCTATGGATAGTCAATCTCCACTGAGCCCCCACTTGCTCCCACCTACCACTTGAACTATATCTCCAACCTTTACCCCTGAATTCCATCACTACAGTTTGGTCTTGCCTACCATCGTCATACATACTCTGTCCTCTGACACCTCAGTGGAGGTGACCATCAATAACCCACGCACTCCTGCAGCATCCGATGTCTAGCTCCCCCCTCACCTTTCATGTTGAATCTCCCCACTTCATCATCCTTGTCCCACCTGCATCCCAGGTTACTGTGTCTAGTTCTAAGTGTTGAGTCCCCCAACCTAAACATTCATTCCATTGATACCCCACCCACCCCCACTCCCTGGACTGACCATGCTCTATCTCCAGACCAGTTGGGATGGTCAACCCTGACAGATGACTGATGGACCTCTGGCTGTTCTCTGTGCATCTCCTCAATTGACAATCTGCAAATTTCCATCCTGGCTGTACAGGATATGCAGGACTGAGTATGGTCCTCTCTCCGTACTGCAGTGAAATAGATCCCTTGACACACACTACCTCAACTGGATTCTGACTGTACTCAAGCCCCTGTACTGATCATGGATACTGCCCATGACAGATTCCACTATGACTCTCTGAGTAACAGCAGCCCCTCCCCTGACTTGATTTGACTTGAGACATGACCACTTAGTTGTTGCACATGCAGTGTGTTTGTCCGGTAAGCTGTCAGAACATGCTGATAGTGTGAGATTGATGTAGCACTGTACCATTCGGCAACATGTCCAGCCCTTTGACTGATGGCTGCTGAACAGTATGAAAAGCTGATTCTGTACTAAACTGCAAAGCAAAACAGAAGTGCTATGGTCTTTAAACAGCAACTGAGAGGGTAAAGTGAGAAAAAGGACAGGCAAGATGGGGATACTTTCCAATAAAAATCACCAGTGCTCTCCAAAGCGCAGCATCAAAGTGCTGAAGTATTCTGTGAGTGGGTCAGAGATGTACCATGACATTTTCAAGAGGCTGGCATTCGGTAAATGCCAGTGCCTTTGGGCATGGGTTGTGTACAGTTACAGCCGACGGACCATAATCTGTTATCCAAGATGGAAGTCCCGAGGAGTAAGCTGGATTGTCCAGGTACCTGGTCAGACATTCACGTTGAGAACTGTTGGCACCTATTGTCTATTTGGCTGGTGGAGAGTGCACTTTAGTGAGATGAGATGAATTCAATAATGAGGGTGAATATATTCAATAAACCTCAATAAAAGGCACCTCCTCTCTCATTTGTGAGAATCAAATCTTGATATCTGCAACTTAGTTGAAAAATGCAACTTGTTTCTCTCCATGTGGAGAACTGCTGCTGAACAATTACATTAACTGTAGTGTGGCTAATGGGAAATGTGTCATTAAATGGAAGACACTAAACTACACCTTGGAAGATAGCTCCAAGCAATCTTGTGCATCCATACATCAGTTGCAGATGCACCAGGACTCTGGCAAACATCGTCCTTTTGCTAAAAGAGACTGCATTCAGTTTGTCAAGAATTTTGTGGTCAACAGTTTGCATGTGGTCATTGCACTTCCTCCAACGCTGCCTCCAGATTGGCAGAGGTATTGACTGGTATTGACTGCAATGACTGTGTGCACCCATTACCTTTGCCAGTATGTCTGGAGAACCTCCATTCTCTGTATAAAAAGAACAATTTTATCTTTAATTATTCTCTCATGGGATGTGGGCATCTCTGGTAAGGTCAGCATTGTAACCCATACCTAATTGCTCCTTGAACTGAATGGTAAGGACAATTAAGGGTCAACCACATTGTTGCCTGGAGTCAAATGTAGGCCAGATCAGGAAAGGATGGCTTTTGTGGTGCACTAGTAGTGTCCCTACCTCTGAGCCTGAAGACCGGCTTTCAATTTTTACCTGCTTCATTGGTATGTTATACCATCTCTGAACAGGTTAATTAGAAAACATTTACCTTTGCAAAAAGTCAAACAGATTTTATTTCTTACAACAGTTAATAATACTATCCTAATCAACATGATTGAAAATGTCTTTCAATCCTAGATTTTATTAAATTAATTTAAATTCCACCAACCAGCATTGCAGAATTTGACTTTCTGTCATTGGAGAATGAACCTGAGCTATTTGACTACATTACCTCTCTTAATCATTTAATCTCCTCCACCAAAAATCTCCACTGCAGCATCCAATAGGTTGGAGTTCCCTTTCAATGCAATTGCAGGTCAGAGTCTCTTAAATCATAGCTCTGGGCAAATGCACCAGCTGCAATGCACCTCCCCTTTAAGAGGGAAGTCTTAAGCAGTGGAGGCCAGCCTTAAGTAGTGCAAACCACTCAAAATATTGGTTCCCCGCTGATACATCCAGCCAGTGAATACAATGTGAATAGCACTGCCTGGATGCAGAAATCATTCAAATGAATGAGCAGATTGAAGCCTGCATTACCAACAAAGTGCAGGGTAGTCAATCTGATTCCAATCTCTGAACTCCTCTTATCCCCACGAAACTAAAATATTTCCCTGTTTCTGTACTGCCAAACAGCTATAAATTGTCAAGTAATGGCAAGTGTGGATTCTAACAGCTTGCATTTAATATGAAGGAGGGAAAGCTACAGGTTTTCTTTATTATAAGTCATTCTCAACCTCTGGGCATACTTATGAAAACATTATTTATTGCAATCTTTAGTTTGTCAAGGGGCATTAAGAATATTCACTGAGTGCTGGACTGGAGTGACATATAGATCAGACTGTCTTGGAATGCCAGATCCCTTTAACTGAATGACATTAGAATCATAGAATAGTCAAATATTTCAGTGCAAAAGGAAGCCATTCCACCTATCATGGCTGTAATGGCTTCTGAAATGGCTACCCAGCTATGCCTGTTCGACCACCTATCTCTGTGGCCCTCTGAATTCATCAGTTTCAAATATGTCACAAGCCTTCTTTCGAAACCTCTGTGGAATCCACCTCCCAACTCTCTCAGGCAGCACCATTCAAATCCTAGCAACAAAGAAGTTTCTCTTCATCTTATTCCTAGCTCTGTTGCTGACAAGCTGGAAATTGTGATCCTGAGTTACTGAAATGGGAGTTAAACAACTCTGCAGCAGCTTTCACAATAATTTTCTGGTACCAGCCCACACCCTGCTCAGGTGGGATTTGTGCTTGCGATTTCATTAACTCAGCAAGTAGGCTATTGTATCCATGCAACAGCTTTACCATCCTAGTACAAAAGAGGTAGAGGAAGGAATGGTGCTGTAGTGGTGCTGGTTTTAACACAGAAGAGAATGTAGGGAGTTTCTACTTAAAACAGAATATTTGGATTTAGAGGACCAAATATGTTTGTCAGGTCCAGTTTAAGCATGGAGGCGATATTAGGATCCACCTGAAATCAAACAAGACAAGAAAACAAGAATGCCAGGAGATGGAAAACAAAGAGTAACAGGGTCAAAAACAAATTGGTGCTGATTGTGTCTGAAACGGATTTTTTTTTTCTATTGTAGGTTTGATAAGAACAGAATCTATACCTACATTGGAGAAGTGGTTGTCTCAGTAAATCCATACCAGCATGTTGATTTATATGGAAGAGACATGATCGAACACTACAAAGGAAGAGAACTGTACGAAAGACCACCACATTTGTATGCCATTGCAGATTCAGCTTACAAAGCCATGAAAAGGAGAGCCAAGGACACATGCATCGTAATATCAGGTACATTAAAATAGCTTAGAATGGGTAATACAGCAATGGAAGGATGCAAAAGAATTTGGGTGTTATTAATGAAATATGCTTTTAAAGAGAGAGAGAGAGACTAAAATGGTTTTGGAAAAAAATTACTGAGTACATACTTTAAAAAAATATTATTCACATTGTTTGTTTGAAAGCGATTTCAATCATGTAGATAAAAAAGTGGGCAATCTCCTTGGCAGTAGAGTCTCAAGGCTGACCAGATGATGTTATTTTAATAAAATGACTCAATCGTCCTTTGACATATTTTACAAATTAGTAAAATTAAATCACTGCCATTGAACTACTGTATTTGATTTTTATTCATAAAATATCATATTGTAATCAATGTGTTTGGATATGCTATGACACACTTCTGGGGCATGTGGGATTTGAACTCAGACCTCCTGGCTCGAGAGGTAAGGACTCTACTGCGCAACAAGAGCCCTCCAAAAGACTGTTTGATAACTGCTAGCACAACTGGCAGTGGCACAATTCAAACCCATACTTTCAAAGCGACTGAAGTCTAGGTCCAACACCTTTGACGCATTACCCCACAGAGCAGCTGTAAATATTTTCTAATAAACCTGTTCAGTAAGGTTATTATATACATCTGGAGCAGGTAGGAGTTGAACCTGATATTTTGTCAAGAGACCCCTAGACCAAGCTGTAGGGATGCTACCAATACCTCCTATAAATGTTGTAATTTAACCAACCCATACAGTTATGACACATGCTCAGAATAGGTGGGGCTTGGACCCAGGTCTCCAAGATAGGTACAGTACCACTGTGCCTAAAGAGTCCTCAGACAAAGTTGCTCTATTCATCCATAGTGCCCAGCTAATTGACTGAAATAACTAATTGTGGGATGAGAGGAAGGTGAAACAAGATTGAAATGTTTGGGGAAGATGGGAATGGGAGTAGACCATTCAGCCGCTTTGTCTGTTTTACCATTTGGTTAAAAAGTAACTGTTCTGTGTTTCAATCTACCTACATCTGTCAATATCCCTTATGTAACCAAAATCTATCGATCCCAGTTTTGAAACTGCCTATTCACTCAGCATCTACTTCTTTTTAGAAGAGAGAATTCCACATATCTATCACTGTGTGTGTGAACAGGTGGTTCCTGGTTTAGATTCCTGAAAGACCTAGAACCAACTTTAATCCTGTGTGCTAAAGATTCCCTCATGTGTGAGTGAGTTCCTTCAATGCTACGTGATGTAGCATAGATGAGGATAGTGACCTTTCTGGTCTAACTAGAAGAACCTTATAGACTAACCATTTGTAGCACATAATCTATTTACAGATTGTGTGAACATACTCCACGTTACTCCAGAGACTGTTAGGAGCACTATAATCTCAGGTTCTGCCAGTACAGCTCCTACTTCACTCTCCGCCATGTCATAGAACCAGTGTTTTTACAGTACACAAAGAGGCCCTTTGGCCCATTGTGTCTACATCAGTCATCAAATATCAATCCAGTCTAATCTCATTTCCAGCACTTGGCCCATCTTGTATGCTATGGTATTTTTAGTGTTATCTAGGTAATTCTTAAATGTCTTTGCCACTCTTTTAGGCACTGCATTCCAGTGACTCAAAGCCTCCTGGTGAACTTTTCTTTCCTCAAGTACCTCTTAAATCTCCTGCTCCTTACCCTGAAATTCTGTTCCCTGGTTATTGATCAGTCAACTAAAGGCAGAAGTTTCTCCGGAAGCGGCAGGGACAGGCCACTATAAATGCCGGAGGAAACACCACAGAAGCGCTTCACAGGAGGCTCCCAAGCACTGAGGATGTCACCTAGACAGGGGACGAAACATTTGCAACAAAAACTTCCAGCTCAGCGAGCAGAGCCACGGCAGTTTCTCCCTATGTCCCTCGGAACTCTGTATACCTCAATCAGATGCCCTCTCAGCTTAGCCTGCTGTACAAAAATCAACTCGACCTGGTTAATCTCTTCTCGTAGCTCAATCACTCCAGCCCAGGCAACACCCTGCTGAATCTCCTTTACAATCTGTCCAGTGCAATCACATTCTTTTTATAAAATGCTGACCAAAACTACACACAGTATTCTATCTGTAGCCTAACTAATGTTATATATAATGTAGCTTCATGGATTATCACTTACTGCACTCAATCAAGACAATTAACACTTGTGTGGACTTTTGTCTCAAGCAGGGATTTGTACCTGATGGGGCAGTACTTATGTTAGTTCTTGCAATTGAATGCTGAAATATTCAAGGTATTCATTATAGCTCCTGGTATATACATATATTACTGTTACAGGCACTTCAGGGCTGAGATTAACACTAAGCTCTTCACTTACAAACAGCAGCACACTTCAATTAATGTGTTAAATTTCAAGTGGTCCCAGTTAAGATGGAGTCAGAGATCTTTATACCCTTTGGTCTGATACGATGATGATAACCTGAGTATGTCAGTATGTACTGTATACTCGCTATGAGATATAATGCAAAACTATTATTGTTATATATTGTTTTGTATATTTACAGTTACCTCAACACCAATCTTACACAAGTCTTTGACTTTATAAATTCAGATAATCAAGAAGTTTCACTAATGATCCCCAAGTACATTCTCATCAAACTTGGAAGAAGAGTAATTTTTTTGGGTAGCAGTAGTTGACTTGGACTGTCTTCCTGATGATCTAGAATCTATAGTTCTCTCTTACCCTCAGTTTTGCTATTTAGTTCAATCCATTGAGTAATCTGTGGATGGCTCAACGATAAGTGAGGAGATTCCTGTGGTTCCACAATGCAGCCCTTCAGCAGTATGGACAATGTATGATTGGTTCAACTTTCTGTTGATTGTTGTACATTATCTATTTAAACCCCTGATCCATAACTGTTTCCCAGTTGCTAACTCTTGCACATTCTTTGAATGGCAATATTTACTCTAATATGTGACCTGTTAGGTGCAATAGGGTTGTGCTTTATCATGTACCATAATTTACATGTAGCAAAATGTTCAATATATTAGGTATGATAACATTTCAGAAGTATTTAGATGATGGTTTGAACCAGCATAGAATACAAGGCCACAGGCCAGGTACTGGAACTAAATGGAACTAAAGTAGATAAGTGCTTGATGACCACAGAGATATGATGGGGCAAAGTGCCTGTTGGCATGCGATGATGCTCTGTGGCACTACCACTTAGTTATCATGAAAGACCAATTTCTTGGTGGAACCAATTTTTTAGGTAGGATAGAGATCTGAGTATACAGTTTTTTGCCCATCGGTATCTCTGATGGTGTTAGACTGTATTGGAAATGGGTAGGCATATAATTCAACAATAGTAAATAGTAGTTGAATCCTTCTATAAGACTGATGCCACATTCAGCTGCCCAACAGATTGTAGGTAACACAGTGAACTTATGATAAGCCTAATCTATCACTAGGAGAAAATGAGGACTGCAGATGCTGGAGATTAGTGTCAAAAACTGTGACACTGAGGGAATTGGCTGATGTACTCATTCACAATTTGGGCCTGTTGTCTGAAATGACCACATTAGGGATGCCATGCTCTGCAAAAATCTGGTGTAAGTCTCAGATTATTCGTTCTGTGGTCGTCATATGAACCACAACCCACATTGGGAGGAATAATTGATGACAATGAAATAAGATTTTCTGTCAAAAATAAACAAATCCGTCCTCATGTTGTCAATGTCTAGTGGGATTTTGGTATATAATAAGATTCTCTTTGTTCTGGCCTGTGGGTGGCACATGTTTGGTGTTTGATAATGAGTTCCATTTTGTCCTGGCAAATACGAGGAAACCACATTAATGAGTGAGTGCTGGCCCAGCAAGTGGTGATTTCCAAGTGTTCTTTATACAGTTTCCCCAAGATATCCTCTTAAACCAAAGCGGGGATGAACAGTCACTTGCCATACACTTGTCTGTCAGCAACAATTGGAAGGTGATCCCTATGAGCTGGGCTTGGGATATAGCCAATCCTTGGTGCAGTTTCGACAGATGGTGAAACATTCCTAGTCTGTAATATGTTCTTGTAAAGTCTGACTAAGTCAATTGTGATTTACTGGCCATTGTACCATTGCGAAGTGGATGTGTAACTCAAAACTTGGCTAAAGTCAGTATTATGACTGGTAAAGCTACTAACTTTATTGTGGAGAGAGCATCTACCACTCTGCAGTTTCTGCTGCATGAAGATTGTTTCATAAATGAATACCATAAGGCAAAATCTAAATCTTTATATTCTTGGAGGCATTCTTGCAAGTTCCTTCTCTTCTAGTGGAGACTCAGGGTCTGTGTGCCATTTGAATGACCATTTTTAGACTAAAGACGTAGCCTGTAAATCTCTTACAAGCCCATGTAATTGGGAGAGCTTCCTTCTCATCACAACATCTCATGTCCCAGTTAATACTCTTACTGCATATTGGGCTGGTTTAGGACACCCCTTTAGGCTGTTTCTGGAACAGTACAGTCTCTCTGCCAGTAACTGAAGCATCGGCTTTGATTATCATTGGATACGAAGAATTATGATGTATTAAGACATCGGTAGACATAACATTTCTTCAATCTTGATAAAATGGTTCACTTGATGAGGATTTTTGAGTCTTCACATTACTGCAGATTATGTATGCAAGGTTTCTTCAAGATCGTCCTTCCTTTTGTTCCTTCACTCTTCCCAAGTCCTCCTGACATTATCACAAGGATAGGGGGTCAATTAGCTCAGTTGGCGGGATGGCTGGTTTACAATAAAGAGTGATACTAACAGCATGGATTCACTTTTCACACTGGCTGAGGTTATCTTGAAGGTCCCACTTCCACAACCTCACCTCTTCCCTGAGGCATGGTGACCCCCCCCCCCCCTCCATCTTTAAACTATTCTCTAATGAGAGAGTGGGACTGTGCCAACTTTACCATTTATCATGGTGGGTGGTGCTAACTGCACTTAATCTTAGCAAGAACCCTTTCAGAATCTTTCAGGCACAACAGAAATAGATTCCCTTTGTCTACCCAATTAAAACCTCAATTAGATCTTCATTCAACCTTCCAGACTAAAGGAAATAGCAAGTAAACTGTTCTGCCATGATTTAACTCTTGAATCCCCACTGTCATGCTGCTAACACTGCGTTGCACCTTTTCCATGGCCTGTATTTCCTTCGTGATGTATATTTTCTAGAATGGAAACCAGTGCTCCAGAGCAGGCTTCCAATTCCAAGCCAACATTCCGTTAATCCTTTTGATTACTTATTTTGCAGTGTACTAGTTTGTTGGGATTAGGTATTGTGGGGTAGATGTTCATCTTCATTGCCTGAGCTATCATCTGATATGACAGAACATCTTGTCCTTTACAGATCCATTTGATCTTTGCAACATTGATTTAAATAGAATGAAATATAGGTGATTTCCATAAAGGATAGGCAATTTGTCATATCAGATTACTGCCCAGGCAATGAAGATAGAAAATTACCCTTGCATTTTTCTCACCCAGCTCTCCACTTATCTTCATACATTTCGTACATCATCTTTCTCAAGGCCAGTGGGGATGGTGAATTTATACCAGCTTTGTCAATGATGCCTCTTTGCAGAAATTTCAATTTAAAACTCCAAAACAATATTGCAGTCGTTCAAAAAAAGGTATCCTTTTCAGCTGTTAATTTTCTGATTGTAACTCATTTCCCTAGATATTCGAACCCTGCAATTGCAATTTCTCTTTTCTATTCTTCTCAGTTTCTAAAACCTCAATATGATGAGCTTACATCTCTGGATCTTCTGAATTTTTACAAAGCATCTCTTTATTTTGAGTTTTGTGCAGGTTTCTCACCATGAGGCCTAGCAAGGTTTCTTGTGCGATTGTCCCAAACTCGTTTCATTCATGATCCACCATGCCATTATGTCACTGATGGTGTCCAGATTTACCCACTAGTTACCACAGCTGGAAGTATTCACTACTACTTGGATATCTGGGATATACTGACATACCTGAAGCTGGCACTATATTTACCAGGGTGTTGAATACCCCGTTAAGAGGTGGCACTCTATAGCTGTGTTGCACAGTTGCAGACATTCTCTTTGGGCATAGCAGAGAAATCCAGGATGCTGCTTACCCCTCTCTCACCCTCCTTCAATATCAATGTCATCCCTTCTGCATCCCAGCATTCTGACTCCAGTTTCCACAATTAAGTTCTCCAGACTTCCTCCTACAGCAGTGACCCTACCTTGACTTTTAGTGGAAGAATCCTCTAGGATTTCCCATATCCTCCTCCCTACCTTGAGTGACTTAGTCGGACAGGTCTGAATGATGAATGACCAGATCCCTTACTGATACCTGTGCTGCTCCCTGACCATTTTCCCATGTCTCCCTGGACTGGTTGAGCTGAACTCTGGACTGACCATGGCCCAATCCCAGATATCCAAGATACAGACCCCTGACTGCCCCGACATTGACACCTGACTGTGCCTTAACCCTTGGACCGATATCAGAGGCTGTCCTTGACTTATTGTGCTGGGACCCCCTCACTGACGTGTATCTCTCTGGATATGACTGAGGACTAATCCCCTGAGACTTTGAGATGTGGTTATTTGCTTGC
This sequence comes from Chiloscyllium plagiosum, assembly GCF_004010195.1. Classification (NCBI taxonomy): domain Eukaryota; kingdom Metazoa; phylum Chordata; class Chondrichthyes; order Orectolobiformes; family Hemiscylliidae; genus Chiloscyllium; species Chiloscyllium plagiosum. The sequence continues at coordinate 35,293,045 of NC_057713.1, read as the reverse complement.
AGCGCCCATATTGTGTTTGCCATATGTGGAGCTACCACATGACGTGAATTTGGCATAGCAACACAGGGGGTGCAGTGTCGTATCTCCCCTTTCAAGTGTAATTATAATTTAAGTCTAGATTAGAGTAGTGCTGGAAAAGCACAGCAGGTCAGGCAGCATCCAAGGACCAGGAAAATCGACGTTTTGGGCAAAAGCCCTTCATATTCCCGATGAAGGGCTTTTGCCCGAAACATCGATTTTCCTGCTCCTCGGATGCTGCCTGACCTGCTGTGCTTTTCCAGCACCACTCTAATCTAGACTCTGGTTTCCAGCATCTGCAGTCCTTGTTTTTACCTGATTATAATTTAATCCCACCCCCCTCCTTCACCTTTGGTGGTATTATTCTCATGTAAACTGATTCATTAGAAACCAGAGCCAATTTAGTGGTGGTGGATAACAGGTGAAAAGCATCGCCTGCGTATCAATGATGGGAATAAGGCCATTCATTCATGTGTAAGAGGACTTCTGGATAAACAAAAAGGAGATGAATCATCTGGGTCAGCCTGTGAGAGTGGTTGTGACAAGGGATGGAATCTGTTGGCTAGGGAGCAAAACCTGTGACAGCGCCCAAAGACCATAAGACCATATGTAGAAATAGATGCAGATGGACCATTCAGCCCATCCAGTCTGCTCTGCCATTCAATAAGATCATGGCTGATCTGATAACTTTCCTGCCTTCTCCCTACAACTCTTGATTCCCTTAAAGTCTTAGTATATTCAAAGCTCAGCTTTGAATATACTCAATGATTCAACTTCTACAGCCCTCTGTGATAAAGAATTCCACAGATTCACTACCATTGGAGAGAAAAAAAATCTTCCTTATCTCTATCTTAAATCAGCCTACCCTAAGATTATGCCCTCTGCTCCGAGACAAGTGAAAACAAATTTTCCACATCCACCCTGTCAAGTTCCCCAAGAATCTTGTATCTTTCAATAAGGCTGCCTCTCATTTTTCTGATATGGAGGAGCCGGTGTTGGACTGGGGTGTACAAAGTTAAAAATCACACACCAGGTTATAGTCCAACAGGTTTATTTGGCAGCACTAGCTTTTGGAAAACTGCTCCTTCGTCAGGTGGTTGTGGAGTATAAGATCGTAAGACACAGAATTTATAGCAAAAGTTTACAGTGTGATTTAACTGAAATTATACATTGAAAAATAACCTGGATTGTTTGTTAAGTCTCTCATCTTTCAGAATGACCATGTTGGTTTCAGTTCTTTCATACGTAAATCGCAGAACTTTTTTTAAAACGTTACATTCTCAAGTGAACTTTGACAATAGGTGCCATATCGGCCCAGATAATGGATTGAAGATGTGAGGTGCCCTGTGTGAGGTTGTCTGTGCCAGAATATTTAGACTGATTCTATTTCTAAAAAAGGGATTTACAGAATCTTACATGGATTCATGCAGTTTTTGAGCAAAATGAAATGCAATTCTGCCAATACAAATGCACTCCCATAAACTTACACCTGTGTGTGTGCATCTGGGTGTGTGTTTATGGGGGGTGGAGTATGAGTGTCTGTGAGAGAATGTGTGTGTGAGAGTAGAGGGGTAGAAGTCTGTGAGAGGGTGCGTGTGTGAGTGTGTATGTGTGAGCATATGTGAGAGAGCTTGTGTATGAAAGGAGGTCTGCGTGAGTGCATGGGTCTGTACGTGTGTGTGTGTGTATGTGTGTGTCTGTCTGTTTCTGTCTGTCTGTCTGTGTAGTGCAATGGGGTCACCTGTAGTGTGGCATGAACCTGGTCTCAGTTGAGGCCATCCCCATAGGTACCGAACTTGGCTATCAGCCTCTGCTTGGCCACTTTGCATTGTTGCCTGTCCCGAAGTCTACCTTGGATGATGGTCACCTGAAGGTTCAAGGTCAAATGTCCCAGACTGCTGAAATGTTCTCCATCTGGGAGAGAACAATCCTGTCTTGTCTGTTGATTGTTGTGCTCTATCCATTCATCCATTGCCGTAGCCTCTGCTCAGTCTTGCCAATCCTTGCCTGCAGCGTATGAGATAGACAACGTTGGCCGAGTCGTATGAGTACCTGCTGCTTACATGGTGGCTGGTGTCCTCACGTGTAATGGTGGTATCCATGTTGACACTCTGACATGTCTTACAGCATCTGTCGTGACAAGGTTGTATGGTGTTGTCCAGAAAGCCGGGCAGGTTGCTACAAACAATGATCTGTTTGAGGTTTGCTGGCTGTTTAAATGTGAGAAGTGGAGGTGTGGGGAAGGTGCTCATCCTCATTGATAATGTGTTGCAGACTGCAAAGAACATGGCATAACATTTTGGCTCCAGGGATATACTGGACAACGAAGGGTACCCTGTCGGTTGCAGCTCATGTCTGTCTCCTGAGGAGGTCATTACAGTTTCTCGCTGTGGCACTTCGGAACTGGCGGTTGATGGGTTGAGCATCGTACCCCGTTCTTAAGAGGCATCCTTGAGTACTTGCAGGTGCCCTTAACATTCCTCCTCATCTGAACAGATCCTGTGTATGTGTAGGGCTTGTCTGTAGGAGCTGGCTGTTTTAATATGTTTCGGGTGAAAGGTAGAGAAGTGTAGCATCGTGAGGTTATCCGTGGATTTGCGGTAGAGTGTGGTGCTGAGGTGCCCATCCTTGATGGAAATGCACATGTCCAAGAATGTGACAGATATTAACGGTAGTCCATGGTGAGTTTGTAGGTGGAATGAAACTTGTTGATATCACTGTGTAGTTGTTTCAGTGACTCCTCACCATGGGTCCAGAGGAAGAAAATGTCGTCAATATATCTGGTATATAGTGTCGGTTGGAGGTCCTGCATAGAGAAGAGGTCTTGTTCGAATCTGTGCATGAAACTGTTGGCATCTTGGGGTGCAAATTTGATCCCCATGGCTGTTCTGTGTGCCTGGATGAAGAACGGGTTGTCAAAGGTGAAAACGTTGTGAACGAGGATAAAATGGATGAGTTGTAGGACGGTGCTCAGAGATTGACAGTTGTTGCTGTTGAGTACAGAGTCTGTTGCTGTGATGCCATCATTGTGGGGGATGCTGGGGTAGAGTGCTGAATTGTCCATTGTAATGAGGGATGCTCCTGGTTCGACTGGTCTGTGGGTGCTGAGTTTCTAAGAAATCTGTAGTGTCACAACAGAAGCTGGGTGTCCCCTGTACAATGGTTTCAAGATGCCTTCGACATAGCCAGAGAGGTTCACACAGAGGGTCTCATTGCCTGATATGATGGGACGTCATCTGGTATTTATATATGAATTGAATTGAATTGAATTTATTGTCACGTGTATCTCGTCACACTGAAAAGCTTTGTTTGCGAGCAATACAGACAGATCACATAGTTAAGTAGCATAGATAGTAAATAATAGATAAACAGTGACAAAAACAAAAACACAGGTACAGGCGAATGTTAAGAGTTTGTGAGTCCATTCAGTATTCTAACAACAGTAGGATAGAAACTATTACGAAAGTTACTGGTGCATGTGTTCAGGCTTCTGTACCTTCTCCCTGATGGTAGAGGTTGTAGAAAAACATTGCCAGGATAGGATGGATCTTTGAGAATGCTGGTGGCCTTTCCTTGACAGCGGGCCTGCTAGATGGATTCTATAGATGGGAGGTTGGCCTTTGTGATTGTCCGGGCCGAGTTCACCACTCTTCGTAACCATCTCCAATCTTAAAATGGCATAGCTGCTATACCAGGTATGAATATGGCCAGACAGAACGCTCTTGATGGCGCACCTATAAAAGTTGGAAGGGTATTCACCGTCATGCCAAATTTCCTCAGCTGCCTGAGGAAAAAGAGACATTGTTGGGCCTTTGTAACCAGTGTGTCCACATGAAGAGTCCATGAAAGCTTGTTGTGGATAACCACTCCCAGGAGCTTGACACTGTCTACTTGTTAATGCGTAGGGGGGGCATGAGTAAGTCAATAATGAATTCCTTGGTTTTGCCGGCAATGAGAGCTAGGTTGTTCTCAGTGCACCATTTTTCCAGGTCTTCCACCTCCCGTCTGTAGTCTGTTTCGTTGCCATTTGAGATTCGACTGACTACGGTGGTGTCATCAGTGAACTTGTAAATGGCATTTGGCGATGCAGTCATGGGTATACAGCGAGTACAGTAGGGGGCTGAGTACGCACCCCTGGAGGGCTCCAGTGTTGAGTGTTAGTGAGGATGAAGTAATGTTCCCAATCTTCACTGATTGTGGCCTGTGGGTCAGGAAACTGAGGATCCAGTTGCAGAGAGTGGGGCTTAGTCCGAGATCACTAAGTTTAGTAATCAGTCTCGAGGGGATTATAGTGTTGAAGGCTGAATTGTAGTCAATGAGTAGGATTCTTGTGTAGCTGTTTTTGGTGTCAAGATGTTCTAGGGAGGAGTGAAGGGCAAGTGATATGGTATCTGACGTGGATCTGTTGGTTTATTTCCTGACAGTTTGAGCATACATGTCAAGCCCAGGGCAGTGGCCCTCCGGTGGGGTCCAAGTTGACTCCTTCTTTGGTCGCCCCTTTATGGTTCCCTGTGATGACTATTCCGGTTCCTTGGTGAGATCATTGGGATCACTGCTGGCATCTTGAAAGAATTCCCAGACTCATTCATCTGACGAATTCCTCCGTGTCTGCAAGACCCAAGGGGTCCATTTTTGGTGGTGGGCAGAAATTGACCTTATTTGACCTCAGACCTTTGGGTGACCATCCTCTAAGGCAGGCTCTGTCCAGGCAACAATGCAAAGTAGCCAAGCCGAGGCTGATAGCCAAGTTCAGTACACATGGGGATGGCATCAACTGGGACCTTGGACTCATGTCACACTACAGGTGATCCCACTACACACACACACACACACACCTACAGACCTATACACTCACGCAGATCTTCTCTCATGCACAGAAAAGGGCCTTTCAGCCCATTGCATTCAAAGCGTCAAAAACAACTACCTAACTATTCTAATCCCATTTTCCAGTATATTCCCATTGCCTTGTATGCCTTGGCATTACAAACGCACACCCAAAGACTTCTGACATTTTATGAGAGTTTCTGCCTCTATATGTCTTACTGGCAGTGAGTTTCAAATTTCCACCTCCATTCAAGGGAAAAGTATTCCCTCTCCTCTAAACCTCTTGCCCCTTAGTTTAAGTCTATGCTCCAGGACATTTATTCCCACCACCAAGGGGAAATGTTTATTTCTGTCTGCTCTATCTATGTCCCTCATAATTATATACAGCTCAATCATTCCCACCCCCACCTCAGTCTCCTCTGTGCTAAGTAAAGTAACCAAATCTGTCCAATCTCCCTTCAAAACTAAAACTCTCCGGTCCAGGCGATATCCTGGTAAATCTCTTCTGCACCCTCTCCAGTACTGTCACATCCTTCCTATAATATGGATACCAGAACTGCACGCAGGATTCTAGCTATGGATTAAATAATGTTTTATAAAGGTCCTACATCACCTCCCTGCTCTCAAACTCTATACCTCAGCTAATAAAGGCAAGTATTTTTAAAATCACTTTATCCATTTGTCCTGCTACCTTAAGGGACAGAGGTATGTGCACATCAAGGTCCCTCTGATCCCTTGGCTAACCCTAACCAAGCAGCTCAAATTTATCTGAATTGAATTCCATTTGCCACTGACTAGCCTGTCTGGCCAGTCAGTCTATATCCTGTATTCTAAGGTTATCGTCCTCAGTATTTCTCACTCCACCAACTTTGTATCATCTCTGAACTTACTGATCAACCTTCCTACCTTCAAATCTAAAAAGGGCCCAACACTGACCCGTGTGGGACCTCCAGACATCCCTCAACCATTACCCACTGCTTCCTGCCACTCAGCAAATTGTGGATCCAATTTGCCAAATTCCCTTGGATCCCATAGGCTCTTAACTTCTCTCTCAGTTTCACATTTGGGAACATGCCATTGATCCTCAACAGTTTTTGTTGCTAAACTCCTTACCCAGTCCACTCCAGCCAGCCCTGCCCTCATTCCTTTGTAAATACCCTTCTTTAAGTTTAGTACAGTTGTTTTTGGCCCAGTTTTTCCCTCTGAAACTCAACGAAGTAGAATTTAACCATGTTAAATTAAACCATGTTATTGTTGCTGATTCCTAGAGGGTTTTTTGCCCTGAGATCATGGTGGATGTTGGTATATTACATGACAGATAATTTTAGACACAGTGAAGGTGTTGAGAGAGATGTGATGAGGTTGAGCTAAGTTTCATCCATGAGTGATTACATGTATGTGAGTAGGAAATCTACTGTCTTTACCTGTTCTGCACTACTTATAAATCTACGTCCACACCAAAGTTGACTGTTAATTGCTTTTATGTGTCCCAGCAAACTGTTCAGTTTCTTTAAATATATTTTCAATTTAAATGGTGTGGTGTAAAATTATGTCCCAATACATGTGTGAATCATAATGTAAAATTTTTTAAAACAAATGGGGATGGACAATAGCCTTTTCAGCAATCTGTACATACCAAGTATGAATTTTAAAAAAGGAAATGTTTTGGCACAGTTAACACAATTATTTGAAAAGCACTAGCGGATCTTTGATATCTATCTAAGACAACAAAGTCTCATTCAGTACCACACAGAAACATTAGTGGTGACTATCAGCTTAAGTCATGGTGTGGGACGTGAACTCGTAAGCATTGACTCAGAGGTGAGACTGTTCCTGGTTAAACTAAGGCTGTTACAAGGCCAGCTTACTATGATTTGGAAATGTCAGTGTTGGACTGGGGTATACAAAGTTAAAAATCACACAACACCAGGTTATAATCCAACAGGTTTATTTGGAAGCACTAGCTTTCTGAGCGCTGCTCCTTCATCAGGTGGTTGTCCAGCTTGCTGGCATTTAGTCTGTAATTTCCTGATATCTTGCCATGATTTTGTTCATTTCTTGCCTCCATCTGTTTAAAAAAACCTATAACAGGTTATGTCGTAGATTACAGAAAAGTATCTCCTGTTCCTAATTTCAGGTGAAAGTGGTTCTGGCAAGACAGAGGCGAGCAAATATATAATGCAGTATATTGCAGCCATCACCAACCCCAGCCAGAGGGTGGAAGTTGAGAGGTAAGATCTTGTTCTGTGCAGCTTTCAAGTACTCTGTCAAGTTTCGTGAATCCCATGCCTGGACCACATGTAACAGCCTGAAGAAATCTAGCACTTTTAACATAATTTAAAGCTCCGCTCCTGAGAGGCTTTAAGAAGGATTATTGGACAAAATTTGATAATAATCCAAAGAAGGACTGGCAGTCAAAACCTCTATCGAGGAGGTATGTGTTAAAGATCCAGAGGGAGAAAGACTGGGATCAAGGTCCAGAGCTTAGGGTCAAGACAGATGAAGACACCAATGATAGAGTAAAGGAAATGGGAATACACTAAGGGCCAGAGCTGAAGGCTTTATGAACTGTAGGAGAAGGGGGGGCTGGGGGGGAGTGCAAAGCAAAGAAATGATGGCTGAATGGATGCGGTGTTTATATCATTTTTGGAAATGGGCAGCTATAAAATCTCCAATGGGATACCTGGGAAATGACTTTTGTCCAGTAGTTAAAACCACAAATCATACCATTAAGCAATGGAGAAAATGTCCTCAACACCCTACTGTCTGTAACATGCTGATATCAATGGCTTAACAACATGGTCTGCTATCACTTTTTCAGGGAAACTTTGGATGGATGATAAATGATGATGTTGTCAATGATATTCACCTTCCTAGGAATTATTTTTTAAAATGTTAAACAATTACTGAATTTCTGGAAAACTTCTGGAATGTTTTGGATCCATGATCTTTGCTTTTCTCTATCTTTAATATTTGTCAGTACACCATCATTGATGACCTTGCATTCAATTGATGACTCGGGAATTTGCTTTTTCAACTTTTCCCATCACCTCTCCAACTCTTAAAACCTCCTTAATGTTTGTGTTTATGTGTTGGATCTGAGTCAGCTGTTAACTGATTACGCACTTATGAAATAGTGGGATGTTTTAGAATGTTGAAGGCACCCATAAAAGTCATTCTTGATAATGGTAGCAAAGTAAAATCGATGAGTTTAAAATTGTATGAAGGATAAACATAAGATTGAAGCTTGGGCAGTGAGAATGAATATTAATCCCAAGGATTCCAACACTTAAATCTGATTATGAAATTAACTGAATATGTTCGCCTACCGCAGAGAAAATTCTTGTGCAGAGAAGTGAATTTTTTGGAGCTTTACCTTAGCTCTCGCTGTTACTGTTTTCAGTCTGTGTATTTACATGATATATGTTCACCCCTTTGCCACTTCCCCCTCCCTCAGTGTAAAAAACATTTTGCTGAAGTCCAACTGTGTCCTGGAGGCTTTTGGGAATGCAAAGACGAATCGGAATGACAATTCCAGCCGCTTTGGGAAGTACATGGATATCAACTTCGACTTTAAGGGGGATCCCACTGGCGGACACATCAATAACTATTTGCTTGAGAAGGTAAAAAAATGTCTTTTGTTTGTCCTTCTAGTGCTCTATACCCAAAGTTGAAAGGTGCAGGAATATACTTACACCTGTTTCATTTTTCTCTCCTTTTAAAATCTTTTGGAAGGAAAAACCAGTAAAAATCCTTGAAAATATTTTGGAAATGGTTGTACTGGACCTCCATTTTTAAAGTACACAGATGGGTCAGACTAGTACCTCTCATCATCTCTCTCCCTATATCTCATACATTTTATGAGTCTGCTTTTCACTGACTCTCTGTCTTTATCTATCTGTTGCCGTGTCTTCATCTCTAACTGTGTTAGTATATTTTATTTTATCTCTATGTTTATCATTATCTCTTTCTAGTTCTGTCTCTTTTTGAAGCTCTGTTTATTTTCCCCTCTTTTTTTCTTTTTGTCAACTGGGGATAAATCTGTGCCTCTCCTGGGCTGTGCTTACTTGCATAGCACTAACACATAGCTTCTATTTAAATAATTCACAAGTCATCGGCATTATTATTGAGCAAAGCATTTATTCCCCTCCCCTCAAAGAAATGCTGGTGGGGAACTACCATCTAAACAACTGAATATTTCCTCGGCCATTACAGGAGCAGGGTAAGAGTCAACTCCATAACTAAAGGTTTAAAGTCACTTATAAACCAGGCTGGGTGAGGAAGGCAGATTTTCTTTTCTAAGGTTTTAATAAACCAGGCGAACTTTTATAATAAGTGCTTAGTTACATAGCACTGGCCTTTATGGTCCATACATAGGTGGGAACACACGAATACATCTGAAAAACAGGCTAGCTTGTCCACCCTCTCCCTCTCCCAAGATAGTGTGAGGAGGTGGGGAGATGTCAGATGGGCTGTCCACCTTTGGGTCTCATTCCTCTGATTTAATGAGAACGGGGGAGACCTATGTGAAAGTGAGGACTGCAGATGTTGGTAATTAAAGTCAAGAGTGTGATGCTGGAAAAGCACAGCAGGCCAGGCAGCATCTGAAGAGCAGGATAATCAATGCTTTGGGCAAAAGCCCTTCATCAGGAATGAGGCCTATGCCTAATGTATAGTCTTGACCCTTTGCTGATTGACCCTGACCAGTGAAAGCAGAAGGTTTGCCAATGTTTTGAGTCCCTGGTGCCAACCATAGTCATTTTCAATCCTCGCGCCATTCTCTTGTTCTGTCCAATGCTCTTCGCCTGCCAACCCCTTTTGTTGTGAACTGCCCTCTGACCCAGGCTAGATCCCAGACTTAGTTGGAGGTCATACCCATCATTGGTTGCATCCTCCTTGGTTTAGCCATAGTGCTAGCAGTCACCATTGCTCCTGGTGGAGCTGCCAATAATTCAGAGTTCCAGAAGGCTGTAATTCCAGCTGGGGAGATGCTGAGGTCTTACAAAAGAACACAAAAACTAACAACTAGGAGTAGGGGGAGGTAACTCAGACACTCAACCCTACTCCGCCATATAATACACCATGCCACATATCATCTTGGCCTCAACTCCACTTAGCTGCCTGTTCTCCATTACCTTTCAAGTTATTGCAAATTTAAATATCTGTCTATCCCGTCATTAACTTTACTCAGGTCTTGCCTTGTAATATTTACAGTTAAGTTAAAGTGAAGTCAAGAAGATCTAGGCCATTAAGTTATATTTAAGCTTCAGGTGGTGGCATTTGAACTCATGGTTATAAATCAATAGGCTGATATTATATAAGAAATGAAGGAATCATTAGGATGAGATGGGCACTGCAGGGTGTAGTGTGCTTTATCTCCCTTTCCAAAAAGATTTTGATTTAACTCCCTCCCCCTCTCCCAACCTCTTCCTCACCTTTGATGGTTGCCATGGCCTTTAATTGGTTTTGCACATAAATTATTCTATTGGAAGCATAAGTGATTTACTAATGTTGGTTAATAGATTTTAAAAAGGGTCATTTGCTGATGGGAAAATGAAATGCTCAATTGTCTGTAAGAGTTATTTCTGGATGTTATAAAAATAAATCAGTAGGATGAAGCAAAAAAATTGGTCAGCATGATGTCCCCTCCTTTTCTGCCTTGCTTTTTCCTCACCTTTGATGCTCTGCATTGCTCTTAATGGGACTTGCATGTAAATCAATCAACTGGAAATCACGGGTGATTTACTGTTGGAAATAATAAATGAAAAAAATACCACAGCTGATTTGGTGATGGGGAAAAAGAAATGTTCAGTTGTGTGTAAGAGCACTTCTGGATAGAAGAGGTAAAAGATTGATAAAAAAAACAGTAGCAGTAGGTCAGGTCTCTTGTGGTGCAGTGGTAGCATCCATACTTCTTGGCCAGAATGCTTGGGTTCAAGTCCCACCTGCTTCAGAGGTGTGTAATAACATGACTGAATGTGTTGATTTTTAAAAACATCTAAATCAGCAGGCCATGTCTATGCTACTAATTCCTTTGAGCATACCTGACCATCAGCTCTCTCAATTCCTGAGCATAACGTCTCAGTTTACTTGTTTTACATCTAGCGTTGGATGAGCAGAAATTTCCTCCATCAAAAATTGTAAAGACCAAGACTTTGTTCCCAAAGTTCACTTCCCAACACAAACTCAGAGACATCAACTCCATCTCTTTCTCGATAATCATTTGAGACTGAACCGGGCTGTTTACAAATCTCAGTCATATTGTCAAATTTCATACTTGATCCTGAAAAGTTTCTGGCCTTATTAGCTTTGCCTTTGTCAGTCCTAGATTTGACTGTTTCAGTCACCCCTCTCACTTTCTGCTTCATGTCAACCTGAAGTCATCCAAAGCTCAGTTGAGTCTCACCTAACTTGTACTGACTCTCATTCGCATATTGCTTCCGTGCTTAACATTGACTCCCAATTTAGCAAGGGATTGATTTTAAAATCTCATCCTTGCCTTAAAATATTTCTATGGCATTGTCCTTCCCTGACTCTGAATTCTCCTCCTTCCCTTCACCCTTCAAGATATCTGTGATGCTCCAATTCTTATCATGAACATTCCCAATGTTAATTACTCCATCTTTGGTGACCTTGCTTTTAGCTGTCTCAGCCTTAAATTCTAGAATTCTGTCCTTACACTTCTCTCCTCTCTTCTATTTTTGACTACAGTGAAGCTCCTTGGAACATTATATTATGCTAAAAGCATTAAGTAATTCTAAGCTGTTATTCTGACAAACTATTATCCTTTGTTGTAGTCTGGAGTTCCAGCTCAGAAAACCTTTTGGTTATTAGAATCAAAGAAAATGCTATTCTAATAGATGCCCATTAAGATGGACTTGCACACAATAAGTATTTCTGGGAAATATTTCAACACTAGTACTTATTGTCACTGTTCTTGAATTGTGATTTTTATTGTTGTCCCCACAGTCACGAGTGATTGTTCAACAAAGAGGTGAAAGGAATTTCCATTCCTTTTATCAGGTAACCATTCTTTTATTTTATTTCTTTCTATTTCTTTTATTATCTGTCTCAATTATTTGTTTTTCACAACAAACCAAGGTTGATTGAGTTCTGCTCGATAATAGATTCTAAACACTATTGAAAGTCCAGCCATTTACATAGAATCTCATACATCTATGGATTCTCACAGCTTGTAGGCAAATGTAGTACACAATAGGTTCCCACAAAAACACAAGCAATAGGAACAGGAGTGAACAGTATGCCACAGAGCATTTCCTGCCACTCAATATGATCGGAACTGATCTTGAACATCAACCTGGCTTTCCCACCAACTCCCCATATTCCTCGATTTACTGAGAGATCAAAAGATCATTTAGCTTAGCCTAAATATATTCAATATTCAATGTCAGCGACAATCCACTGACATAGACAATTCTAAAGTTTCTCGATTTGGAGATGCCGGTACATGTAGAACTCCGAGCTCAAAAACTGCATGAATTTATGTAAAACTCCGTTATCTCACTTTTTAGATTAGAATCAATCTAAACGTCATGGCATAAACAGAGAACACAGGGGGCCAACACCTTCAACATATTGTCTAGCTATCACCCATTGTTAACAGCTAACCCGAGAACGCAACATTTTTAAAAAAAAGTTTTGTGATTTACACATGAAAGAGGTGAAACTATCACTGTATTCTAACAGATGAAAGGCTTAACAGACAATCCATTTTTCAATGTATAATTTCAGTTACATCACACTGTAAATTTTTGCTATAAATTCTGTGTGTTAGGATTGAGCCCTACACCACCACCTGATGAAGGACCGTCACTCCGTCAATGTGTGCTTCCAATTAAACCTGTTGGACTGTAACGTAATGTTGTGTGATTTTTAACTAAAGTTTCTCAACCTTTTGAGCGAAAAAAATTTCTCCTTATGTCCATCATGCATATGATGCACAGAGCTGCCATCTAGTGGAGGTTGTGAAGAAGTGAATAATGTCAATGGACAAACTGCAGAGGCTCAGGCCAATGCTCTGATGACACATACTCAAATCCCACTATGATCTGGAGATGCCGGTGTTGGGCTGGGGTGTACAAAGTTAAAAATCACACAACACCAGGTTATAGTCCAACAGGTTTAATTGGAAGCACTAGCTTTCGGAGCGACGCTCCTTCATCAGGTGGCTGTCACAACCACCTGATGAAGGAGCGACACTCCGAAAGCTAGTGTGCTTTCCAATTAAACCTGTGGGACTATAACCTGGTGTTGTGCAATTTTTAACTTTGTAAATCCCACTATGGCAGTCTGTTCAATCTCAGTTCAAACACTTTTTAAAAATTGGAATTAAAAGCTGTTCTGTAACCATTGCTAATTATTGTAAATCCGTCTGGTTGACCAGGAAAATCGATTCTCCTGGCCTGATTTGGCCCACCATGACACTGGATTCACAACAATGTGGTTGACCTTAAAGTACCTTCTGAGATGACCTTGCAAATTACTAAGTTGTATCAAACCAGTACGAAGTCAAAAAGGAAAGAAACTGAGTAGAATGCTGGGGAATGACATAGGAACAGGAAATGACATCTGTAGTCCTGTCAAATTTTCGAAATCCTCTTTAGCAACAAGAAGCTGCACAAACTGATCAAGCAACAGCCTTACAAGGTCCCAGGCTCCATTAACTGGGGATGTCCCACCAACAAAACAGACCCATCAGATGTGGTGATAATACAGCTGGGTGGGAGTTACCATCAGATTTTGTTTCAGTTTAGAGCTTAGGATCAGAAAATCTTTTGATGGTTAGAATCAAAGAAAATGTTATTCTAACAGAGGCCCTCAATGTGAAATGAGCCATCAACATTAACTCCGGCTAACATAGAGTTTCATGACATCAAGTCAAACATAGGGCAGGAAAGCTCCTGGTGACTACTATTTATGCCACCCTGTTCCTCAACAGATGACTTAATCCTCCTCCATATCACCACCTGGAGGAAGCACTTAGGGTGGCAAGTACACAGACTGTAATTTGGGTGGGGGATTTCAATGTCTATCTCCAAGAGTGGCTCGGTTGCACAATTACTGACCAAGCTGGTCAAGTCCTAAAGTACATTACTGCAATACTTGGATCTGTACCAACAAGAGAAAACAACCTACTCAATCTCATCTCAACAATTTAACTGTCACAGATGCATTTGTCCATGGCAGTATTGGTTGGAATGACCACACTGTGGAGACAAAGTGCTAGTTTGCACTGAGGATTCCCTCCTTGTGTTCCACTACATTAAATGGTGCAGACTTTGAACAGACCTAAACACTCAAACATGTTATTATCACTAGACTGTTAATCCAGAGACCCAGGTAATGTTCTGGTGGCAGATGGTAGAATTTGAATCAACAAAATAAACTTCCCTAGCGATCAAGGTCCAACTGCAATTTCTGACAACCTTCCTCACTGTCCACGATACTGCCTATTTTAGTGTGATCAGCAAACTTACTAACATGCCTTATACATTCTCATCCAAATCATTGATATAGATAACAAACAGTAATGGGGCTGGCACCGACTCCTGAGGCACTCCACTAGACACAGGCCTCCAGTCTGACAAGCATCCTTTCACTATTACCCTCTGCTTCCTACCAGCAAACCAATTATGTATCCAATTTGCCAGCTCACCCTGGATTCCATGAGATCTAACCTTCTCGAGGAACCTACCATGTGGAACCTTATCAAAGGCCTAACTGAAATCCATATAGATGACGTCCACTGCCCTGCCCTTGCTGTCTTTCCTGGTCGCTTCGTCAAAGAACTCTAACAAATTTGTGAGGCATGATCTCCCATTCGCAAAGCCATGCTGACTATTCCTAATCAAACCCTGTCTTTCCAAATGCACATATATCTTATTCATCAGATGCATCTCAAGTAACTTACCCAGCACAGATGTTAAGCTTATTGGTTTATAGTTCCCAGGCTTTTCTTTGCAGCATTTCTTGAATAATAACACAATATTCATTGCCCTCCAGTCTTCTGCGACCTCACCAGTGGCTTACGATGATGCAAACCTCTGCAATTTATTTTCTTACCTTTCGCAGTATTCTTAGATATATCTGGTCAGGACCAGAAGATTTATCCACCTTCATACATTCTAATACATCCAGAAACTCCTCTACTGTGTTATGGACTGTCCCTAAGACATCACCATGAATTTCTCCAAGTTTACAAGTCTTCAAGTCTTTCTCCATGGTAAACACAGAAGAGAAATATTCATCGAGAACCTTGCCCATCTCCTGTGATTCTACACATACATGTCCACTTTGGTCCTTTTCTCTCTCTCATTATTCTTTTTCCTTTGATATATTTAAAGTACCTCTTTGGATTCACCTTAATCTTCTTAGCTAAGGCTATCTCATGCCACCTTTTTGCCCTCCTGAGTTTCTTCTTCAGTAAACTCCTGCATTCCCTGTATACCTCCAGGGATTCCCTTGATCCCAACTGCCTGTACCTGAGCCACACCTCCTTTTTTCTGGTCAAAGCCTCAATATCTCTTTTCATCCAGGGTTCCCTATTCCTGCCAACTTTGCTCTTACCCTCACAGGAACATAGAGACCTTGAACTCTAGCTATCTCACTTTTAAAGGCCTCCCACTTGCCGGAGGTCCCTTTACTTGCAAACAAACTACACCAATCAACCTCTGAAAGCTTCTGTCTAATTCCATCAAAATTAACCTTGCCCCAATTTAGAACTCAGACCAATCTTGTCCCTCTCCATTTTAAAATTAATAGAACTATGGTCTCTGGTCCCAAAGTGCTCCCCCACTGTCACCTCCATCACCTCTCCTGCCCTATTTCCCAAGAGTCAGTCAAGTCGATGACCTCTTTCAACATTTTCCTTCCAAGATCCGAAGGGCCGAAGGGCCGAAGGGCCGAAGGGCCTGTTTCCACACTGTAATGTAATGTAATCTAATCTAATCCTCAGCATCACAGATGTCAATTTTCATGTCCATGTGATATCAAGAAATAGGTGGAGGAACTGAATACTGCAAAGGTTATAGGCCCGGACAAATTCCAGCAATAGTACTGAAGACCCAACAATGCAGAAAATTTCCCAGCTACGTCCTGTACATAAAAAAAACAAGGCAAATCCATTGCGGCCAATTATCACCCCATTAGTCTGCTCTCAACCATTTGCAAAGTGATGGAAGCTGTCATCAACAATTCTATCAAGTAGCATTCGCTCAGCAATAACCCACTCACTGATGTTCTGCTGGGATTCCACCAGGGCTGCTCATTCTGACCTCATTACAGCCTTTATCGAAACATGGACAAAAGAGCTGAATTCTAGATTAGATTAGATTACTTTACAGTGTGGAAACAGGCCCTTCGGCCTAACAAGTCCACACCGCCCCGCCGAAGCGCAAACCACCCATACCCCTACATTTACCCCTTACCTAACACTA
Source organism: Chiloscyllium plagiosum (assembly GCF_004010195.1). Lineage (NCBI taxonomy): Eukaryota > Metazoa > Chordata > Chondrichthyes > Orectolobiformes > Hemiscylliidae > Chiloscyllium > Chiloscyllium plagiosum. Next base: position 35,276,747 of record NC_057713.1, on the reverse strand, counting down.
TGGGCAATTTAGCATGGCCAATTCACCTGACCTGCACATCCTTGGACTGTGGGAGGTAACCGGAGCACCCGGAGGAAACCCACGCAGACACGGGGAGAATGTGCAAACTCCACACAGTCAGTCGCCTGAGGCAGGAATTGAACCCGGGTCTCTGGCGCTGTGAGGCAGCAGTGCTAACCACTGTGCCACCATGCCGCCCTTAGATGTGAAGTGAGATGATAGTGACAATGCCTGATACTAATTCAGCAACTGGCAAAAGGATCATCAAGGAGCCCTTGCAAAACCGGAGTCAATGGGAATCCTGCAAGAAATGTTCGGAGTACTACCTGGCATAAATGAAAAAGATCACTCTTGTTGGGAGTTCATCTCTTGCGCTCTCTAGATGTTGGACAGACTTTGGGAAGGCATGGGGTGAACTACTCATTGTTTATTTCTCCCTCTTATCTGCTGTGAAGTGGTCTTTATATGGCTTTCCAGTTAAGGTTCCAGCCAATAGTAATCCCCACAATGTTGACAATGGGAGACTCGGTGATGGCAATCCCATTGAATAACAAGAGAAAGTAGTTAGATTCTCTTTTGTTGAAGATGGTAATTGCCAGGCACTGGTAAGACATGAATGTCACTTATTAGACCAAATTCCTAAGTGAGTCCTCATTCCAATACGCAGTTATTCCTCATTTCACTCTCTCACAACCTAGATCAGTTTGTGTTTTTTTTAATGATGCTGAATGAGAGATGTCTGTTGTTCAGGAAATTAGAAGAGATCACAGCACAGAAGATGGCGGCATGGTGGCTCAATGGTTAGCGTTGCTGCCTCACAGCACCAGGTTCAATTCCAGCCTTGGCTGTCTGTATGTGTGGACTTTGCACATTCTCCCCGTGTCTGCGTGGGTTTCCTCCCACAGTCCAAAGATGTGCAGATTGGCCATGCTAAATTGCCCATAGTGTTAGGTGCCTTAGTCAGAGGGAAATGGGTCTGGGTGGGTTACTCTTCGGAGGTTCAGTGTGGACTTATTGGGCCGAAGGGCCTGTTTTCAAACTGTAGGGAATCTAATCTAATCACAGCCCTTATTTGAACAGTGATATCAGGTCGTTTACATCCAGAGAAACGAATATGTCTCCCTTTATGCTCTAAAGGGGACAGAATCAATCATTTTGATTCAGATACATGGATACCACCAACTAAGTCAATCTGATATTTGTGTTGTGGATGTGCCACGGGTTATAGGCAGAGGTGTGTAGATGCATGTATAGATCTGTTTGTACATTATTGTGTGCTTCTTGTGTTTGCTTTTGGGCTTTGGGCTCTGTGCAGGTGGTTCTGGCGATAGTTGTGTAAGAGTGTTTCTCAGTGTGCATTTCGGTGTTTGTATTTCTGTATATGATCGCACACATGTGTTTGCATTTGAGTGTTGGTATATCTGTGTATTTGAGTATTTATGGTTATCAAGATATGAGTATATTTGAGTGGATCTGCATGTGGATGTATGGGTGTGCTTGAACACGCATACAGGTGTACATCATAGATGTATATTTGTTTGGTGTTTTTTTCATAGTTTATTTTGTGGTTACACATTGAATATTGTATGGGTTTGTGTGCTTCTGGCTGGATTAGCATGAGAGTGCAAACAAATCTGTGAATATGTGTGAACATATTTGTACATGCTTGTGTGATTGATGAGTTGTGAGCTTGTTTTGAATGAAAATCAAATCTCTTCCCCAGGCAGGAGCAATGTGACAGTGAGACACACAGAGAAGAAAGCCAACCATTTAATCTCTGGTCTGTACTAATTTAGCTGACCATAGCTGACAAATGCAATGGAGAGGCAGCAGTAACAATTAGCATCAGGCTCCTTGAACTAAAAAGGAGAGATATTACATCTTGCTGAATTAGAGGAGGTCAGAAAGAGTGGGAGAGTTCAAGATGTCAAAGAAAGATACTAACTGTTTTAAGACTATGAAACGAGAGGGAGAGAGAAAGAGGAATATTCTGAGAGTGTAGTTATAGGTTATAGCTGAAGGTGGAAAAGTCCTTCAGAAGAAAGTAAACATCTCCCTGTTTCTATTCAGGAGTGAGAGAGAAATACTAATCTAGTTAGAAATGTTGAAGGTAGTTTATTGATAAAGGTACACAAGAGGGATGGTTTCACATCCTGTGTTCTAGTTATTCATTAAATTGATGGAACAGATTCCAAATAGGATTTCAATAACAATCACTGAAGGATTGGAGTTAACTGCTTCAATTTACAGTTGAACACTTTGACTGTGAAGGTTAAGTTCTTCTGCTTCTATTCACTTTGGACTTGTGAAGAGCCATACATTTTGGAATTCTATGGAAGCCATATGTAGAATCCATAAAATGTTTAAGACGTTTCTGCACAAGGAAGTTAATTTATGTAGAGGAGCAATTTCTGTTACTGTATGTAATTGAGCTTTGGTTCAGTGGTTACAGTCTCACCCCTGAGCCAAATTGTTAGTGATCCATAATCCATTTATTCCCCTCCAAAAAAAAATTGTCATTGGATATAGTTAGACGTGAGGGAAGTTACATGAGCAATGGGGTTACTCTACTTAAGCACGTACTTCACAGATTTAATATATAATTTCCTGTGATGTGCTTACAGTTAAAAGAATAAACCGTTGACTCAGAGCGTTGTGGTTTCAGTTCACATATCAAACACACATGACTTATTAAAACTTTTACTCACTTGGAAACCTCATCAAGCTAATAATAGATATGGCACTAGGTATGTGTTTTTACAATTGAATCTCCATTTGTATACCATGCCAGTGAGGCACAATTGCTTCTTGTCTTCTGAGCCAGAAGGTTCTGGGGTATAGCAGACCCTGGAGATTCACTGCAAATTGAACACAGACTTGAGACTGAGTGTAGAATTGAACTTGAGACTCCAGAGTCATTCTGAACAACAGCATATCAAAACTACTGGAACACTATCTCAGTGATGGTTCAATTCAAAAGGTCTGATCATTTTTGGGCTTGCTTGAGAAACATTGATCACAAAAACTGGGTTGCCACAAAAATGCAACTAATGGACAAATATGTCTGAAGAAGAGACTTTGCCACCATTCGTTTGTCTAAATGTACCACTAATATGTTGTGGTTCTGTTCGCCGAGCTGGGAATTTGTGTTGCAGACATTTCGTCCCCTGTCTAGGTGACATCCTCAGTGCTTGGGAGCCTCCTGTGAAGCGCTTCTGTGATCTTTCCTTCGGCATTTGTAGTGGTCGTCCAGCTATCCTTAGTAGCCACACACGCAGATAACAAGCAACATGAATTTGACTGGGACAACACTACTATTATAGGACAAGCCAAACAGAGAACAGCCAGGGAATTCCTAGAGGCATGGCACTCATCCACAGATTCAATCAATAAGCACATCGATCTGGACCCAATATACTGGCCACTGCAACAGACAACTGGAACTGACAACCGGAAGCGGCAGATTCAAACCACTACAAATGCCAGAGGAAAGATCGCAGAAGCGCTTCACAGGAGGCTCCCAAATACTGAGGATGTCACCTAGACAGGGGATGAAACGTCTGCAACACAAATTCCCAGCTCGGCGAACAGAACCACAACAAGCATCCGAGCTACAAATCTTCTCACAAACTTTGAGTACCACTAATATGATTGACCATGAGACCATAAAATACAGGAATAACATGAGGCCATTTGGCTCATCCGATCTGCTCCACCATTTGATTATGGCTAATGTATTTCTCAACCTCGTTCTCCGGACTTTTCCTCATAACCCTTGATCCGCTTACTCACCAAGAATCTATCTATCTCTGTCTTAAATACATTCAATGACTTGGCCTCCACAGTCCTCTGCAACAATGAATTCCACAGATTCATCACCCTTTGATTGAAGAAATTCCTCATCTTGCTAAAGGGCTCTTCCTTTACTCTGAGACTGTGTCACCAGGCCCTAGTCTCTCCTACTAGTGGATACACCTTCTACATGTTCACTCTATCCAGGTCTCTCAATATCCTGTAGTTTAAATCAGATTGTCCCAGTCCTTCTAAACTCCACTGAGTACAGATCCAGAGTCTTCAACCGCTCCTTATATGACAAGCTCTTCATCCCTGGAATCATTCTTATATAGCTACTTTGGACCCTCTCCAATTCCAACACATCTTTCCTTAGATACAGGGACCTAAACCACTTATAATATTCCATGCACGTTCTGAATGGAGCCTTATACAGCCTCAGAAATACATCTCTTCTCCTGTATTCTAGCTTTCCTAACAGTGAACTGAACCTGCACGTTACCCCTAAAAGAATCCTGAACCAGGACTCCAAAGATCCTTTTACTTCAGATTTCCAAAGTCATTCCCCATTTAGAATATAACATACTCATTTATTCTTCCTGCCAAAGTGAATGATTTCCCACACGTTCACACACTCTCCTAGCGTGTCGAACCTTTCTGCAGCCTCTTTGTTTCCTCAACACTACTTTGTCTCTCCATCTATCTTTCTGTCATCTGTAAACATAGCAACAATGCCTGTAGCTGCTTCGTCCAGACCGTTGATATACAGCATGAATAGTTGTGGTCCTAATGCTGACCCCTGCCGAACTCCATGAGTCACCGACCACCATCCTAAAAGGGGACACTTTATCCCTAGTGTCTGACTTCTGCCAGTCAGCCCATCCTTTATCCATAGTCAATCCCTTAGCCCTAATACCATGGGCTCTTATTTAACAGCCTCCTACGTGGCAGTTTGTCTGATTGATTCTTAATGATCTCTAAAATGGTCTAACAAGCCAACCTTGTTGGGGGCATTGAGGATGGCCAATAATTATTACTAATTGGTCACATTTCAAGAGTAAAATGTTTTAAGAACTTTGGGTTTGGTTCATGGAGTGAAACGTTTGGTGTGAAGTTCCTAAGTGTGAAGGGGGTTGGAAAATGACTTGTGTGAAATTGCATTTGAGAAACACCAATGCATTTAAGAGTTTCAAAACTCTATGAAACAAAACACATTCTGTTAAAAAAAAGTGCATGCTCATTAGACCTGAATACTGGATCAGAAAAAATATATAAATTCTCTGCCAATTTGTATATTTTCAGCTGATCCTGGGTGGCTCTGATGATCTGTTGAAGTCCTTGTACCTGCAGAGAGATGCTGAAGAATATGCATTTATTAGAGATGGAGCGACTGTCAATGTAAGTATGCATAGGGTGAAGTCTTTTGGATTGAAATTAATTATCTTGACAAGTACATGAAATTAATAAAATAGATCTATTGTCATGTTACAGCTGACATTAGTTGGATATTTGACTATGAGATTGGCTATTACAGCCAAGTCTACCCTGGTCAACACATGCAGTGAGGTAGTTTCCCAGGACACAATTTTGCAGGAACAAAATGCTACAGATGCTCAGAAATAAAAAGAAAAAATAATGGTAATACTCAGCAGGTCTGGCAATAGAATGTTAACTCTGTTTTTCTCTCCCCAGATGCTGTTGGACCAGCTGAGTGTTTCCAGCAATTTCTGTCATTGTGTCATTGTTTACTCAGGTTTTTCTTATTGTTCGAACCTGGGGAGTTGACCTGTCCTGGAGTCCTACCCTGTTCTGGATAGGCTTTTATGTAACAAGCATTTTTCTGACATAGCCAACAAATCATTTTAGGGAAAGAGTGCAACACATCTTTGTGAAAACTATGGGGTGAGAGTGTGAATCAGCAGGAAGTGAATGTGTCACTACATACTAAAAGGGAATGTGGTACTACAGAGAGAATATCTGCATGTGTCACTATGGAAACAGAGTGTTAAAAAGCTCTGGTTTAAACACTCTTATGTTTGTTAGTAAGTTTTCAATTGTGTTGCAAAACCATATGATCATAAAGAATAAGACTGAAGTCACAGTCGAGGTGGTGGTGGAGGTGATGTCACTGGCCTGGTAGTCCACAGCTAATAATCTGGCAACATGAGTTTGATTCCAACCCTGTCAGATGGTGTAATTTAATTCAATAAAATTTGGCATTAAAACACCACTACAACCCAACCATATAATCGTTGTTAATTGTTGTAAAATCCCATTTGGTTCATTAATATCACTTAGAAAAGTTAATCTGCCATCTTTACTCAGTCTGGTCTATAAGTGGATCAGGTCCACAGAAATATGGTTGACTCTTAACAAGCTTCAGAAATCGTCTGGAAAGCCAATTATGGTCAATTCAGGATAGGCAACAAATGATGGTCTTGACACATCCCCTGTAGAATAAGAAATAAATCCAGGGGAATCATCCTACCTTGTCATGCTCTGTAAGCATTTTGTAAGTGAGATTACCTCACATTCTTCAAACCTCAGGAGAATGCAGTCCTAGTTTCTTCCATCTCTCCTTAAAAGGGAATTCCACCATCCCAGGAATCTGGCTGGTGGACACCCTTCCAGCCTAGCAGAGAGTAACTCCCTGATAGTTCAAGATGTATTTACTTTTTCCTTAGGTACTTGCAGTGATTTAGCCTCCTCAATTCTTCATAATAGATAATTCCAGGAATTCATTCCGGGGGAAGAAATTCCTTCACATCTCAGTTTGCATTCCCTACATTCCGATCCCAATGGAATAAAGGTAGCAAATCCCAACAAAGACAATAGTTCTCTGAGGAATGTGAAATACCTCTTATCTCCTGTTCCTTTAACAAAGCATCCTTGGTAATCAGATATTCAACAGAAGATGGACCATTAAAGGTGAATTGCTTGCATAATAGAATCCTGGTTTAAGATAATGTTCTGAAAGGGAACTAATAAATGATCTAATCAAGTTACAATTGCAATATGTGAAGTCTCTCCTCACTTTTATCCTTGCCTATTATTTGTTGACATTCTCAGTTGTCCATATCTTTAAATGGGAAGTATTGAGTCCACCAAATTTAGCCTGAAGCTAGCTGTGTCATCAAACTGCAAGCTATAAACTCTTTGGGTTTCATAGACACAAATGTCAAATATGGCCAACTTATCATTTATCATTTATAATCTGTGTTTGATCAGAAGTCATACAACACCTGGTTATAGTTTCTGCAGTGGTGACCATGAAACTCTCATGAATTGTCATTTACCACCCCATCTGATTCATTGATGTCCTTTAGGGAAAGAAAGCTGCACTTACTTTGTCTGGGATGCAAGTGTCTCTAGACTTGCAGCAATATTTCTGATTTTTAACTTAGCCTCTAAAACTCCATTCAAGGGCAAATAGGAACGGAAGATGAATACTGGAAATGCCAGTGATGCTCATAGCCACTGAAAGAATTAAGAAGCAGCCACTACCTTTCACCATGAAGAATTCCAGACTTGTACTACATAATGTGTTAACGTCAACCTATGATAAGGTCAATTCACTCAGGCAGCTCTTTCCCTGGGTCAAAGGGGAATAGTTCCTGTTGGGGAAAAGTTAACATTATTTGCCTGGAAGCCATTTTCCTAATCTGGCTGAGAAACCATTTTGTGTCTCCAGCCAGAACTTTGTTGGCTGTGCATTTCTTACTATGAGGAAATGAAAAAGGTAGGCCTTATCTTCCTAAGGTGTCAAGATAGTGTTTCCTCCCTTTGCTGAATGATCAGCACAGGCTGTAGTAAACTGACATACACTTACCAATTAGTCCCACTTCCTTCACAAGTTATTGCCACTTCATGGTCATTCAGCTAATTAGGGATATCTCTGCTTAGTGTTAGCAATCTGTGTAACTAGAACAGACTGTGATACCATTTATTCTGTCCACTTGTGGAATGCATAATAGTGCTTTAGTTTTGAACTTAATGACTAACCTCTAATTTAGTACCAACTTGTCAGCATGCCACACTGTGTAATTAACGATCAGCTCCTATCTGTTTTCTCTATATAATCCTGTAGTATCCTGATGTACTTTGGAATAACACCGAACCACAGTTAGGATGGTGAATTCCCCATGATATATCGTGTAATAAACTAATCAGTTCGCATGGTCCGAGTCTCAAGAGTTATCTTCAACAGCTCCTGATCACTTTTATCTTTCAACCTTCTACATAACCATTACCATATAGCTTGAAGCTTACTCTTGTCAATTTCTTTTCTTCACATGCACTTTGATTGATTTTCAGTCTGTGATCAATGACAAGGAGAATTTCAAGGCTGTAATGAAAGCAATGGAAATCATCGGATTCAGTGATAAAGAAATTGATACCATCTACAAAATCTTGGCCACCATCTTGCATTTGGTAAAGATAAACTTTGATCAATATTTTTTGCATTAGAACATCTGAACAGGAATAGACCATTTTCTGCCACTGAATTAAATTATAGACGAAGAACACTAATTCCATTTCTAGTCTTTGTTCCACTTTTAATAATCTGCTTAAGTAATCTGATATGTATATTTATTGAGCAAGGCTCAGAATTAATACATGTATTAATAGGTTTTTAAAATGATGAAACTTAACAACTCTAATACCATTACTTCATAAAATTCTTTTGATCTTCAGCTTTGAAAGTTGTAATTCATTCAGCATCCAGAGCCTTTTGGATGGCTAGGTTCCAGATTTTCACCACCCTTGGTGTGAAAAGAGTCTTCCTGGTTTCACGCTGAATTATTCTTAAAATCTCTGCTTTTAAAATTGCACTCACTAGTTTTGGTTGACCCAACAAAATGCTGCAACTTCCTTATTAAATGTTTTCATCATTTTAAAGATCTATTCATTTTGAATCTTGCCATATAAATTTTAAAGATGAATAACAACATCATTAAAAATAAAGCACTTGAATGGATTTCGGGGTATGACCTCTCAGTCACCTGCCTTCCTTGGGACAAATGAGATCCTGGTCGTTTCCTTTCAAGCTACAGTGAAAATGTGTGAAAAATGAATAAAACAGGCAACTCTATGGGAGAACAATTTCAATTCACCCACTTTTGGTGTTACTGGAGACAAGTCTGTGGTCAGATGTGCAATTTGCTCTCAAGAGGTACAAAGATACTTCAACCAGTTCACAAGCTGCCCCTATGATAGGACACCTTCTGATTATCTGACCCGACCTCTACCCCATGTTCAATTAGCCTAACCATGTGACTAGCTGTCGAGTGGGAAATCTGTCGAAAACATTTAAAAGGGGGATTACAGAATTCAGTGGGAGCTTACTTCTTACTGGACTAGCCATATAACTATTTTGATCACAAGATCAGACCAGAGGCTGACAATCCTGCTACAAGTAAACTCATCTCTTGACTCCGCAAAGTCTGTCCATCAATCTTCGAGGCACAAGTCAGGGATGTGATGGAATACTTCCCAGTTGCCTGGATAAGTGCAACTCAACGAGTTTGACTCATCCAGGACAATAGTTTATTTTATCATTCGCCACCTTAAACACTATCTCCATCACCAACACACAGCAATGTGTAACATTTACAAGTTTGCACTGCAGCAATTCACCAAGGCTCATTAGACATCACCTTTCAAACCTGGAAACTCTATGACCTATACAGATAAGGACATAGGATACATTGGAACAGTACCACCTGCAAAATTCCCTTCCAGCCACAGTCTATGTTGTCGAAATTTTGTCATTGTCATTGGGTCAAAAATCTAGAACTCTGCTCCGAGCAGTCCAAAAGACATACCTACACCACATGGACAACAGCAGTTCATGAAATCAATTCACCATCACCTTTTCAGGAGCAATCAGGGATGAGCAATAAATACTTATCTAACCAGCAACACACACATCCCATTAAGAAATTAATGAGAAAACACAATTTAATGTTACTATTGGTTTCCAATGATCTGTTTTAGCTGTGCTATTTACTTTATTTAAATAGCCTACCAGTACACATGGATTAATATATAAACGTCAGTATGCATTACATAAAGACAAATTATGTTCCATTACATTGAGTTATTAATGAAGTACATGAGTTCATAAGATATTTGAGCAGAATTAGGCCATTCGGCTCATTCCATCATGGCTGATATGCTCCTTAAAGGTTTGAGGCAATGGAGAGATTCATTCCAATAAGTGTTGTGTACGTGGAGTTCAAAAATGTTTATAGAAACACTGCACATTTGGCTTGTTAGCAAAACTGATACCCATTGGATTGCAATTGGTACAAACTTAGCTAAGAGACACAGAATAGAGAGTAGTGCTAAATTGTTGCTTTTCAAACTGTAGGGAAATTTGTGTTAGAGCCCGTGTATTGGTGTTGGGGTCACAATTTGTTTTGATATAAATCAATGACCTAGATTTGGGAGTGCAGAAGCATAATTTCAAAGTTTGCTGATGACACAGAGTATGGAAATTAACAGTGATATTTGTGGCAGATGTCAGGAGCACAGACCAGTCAAATGACCAGATGAAATTTAGCACACTTATTTGGTAAATAGAATTTTAAAAAGCAATTAAACTCAATGGTACAATTTTCTAGAGGGTCTCTGAGGCAAGACGGACAGAAGGATGTATATTTACAAGTCTTTGAAGGTGACAGGATGTGTTGAGGAGGATTTTAAAGGTGTACGGAGTCTTGACATGTTTAATAGTGGAGTAAAGTACAATAGCAAGAGGAAAATGCTAAATCATCATAAATTGCTGGCTAGACTCCAGGGAACTATTACATCTAATCTGGCAGGAGTGATGTCAAGGTTTTAGAAAGAATGCAGAAAGGAAAAAGAGTCATACAAGTAGTCACAAAATTGGACAAACTGCAATTGTTCTTCTTTCAGTAGAGAAGGTGAGGAAGAGATTTGATAAAGACATTTAAAAGATTGAAGTGTTTTTGGTGGAAATGAAAAGTACAATCCATTTCTAGCAGCAGTTTGGTAATTACAAGATGGAGATTGAAGGTAATTCACAAAAAAAGACAGGCAGCCTGGGCAAAATGAATTTAGCACAATGATTTTTCTTACGAGCTAAGGTGCACAGCCTGAAAATTGGTGAGAACAGATTCAGGAATAATCCTCAAAGCAGAATTGCACAGTATTTGGAAGTGGAAACACTTGAAGGGCAATGGGAAAGTTATCAGAGTGGTGGAACTAATTACCTTGTTCTTGTAAAGAACTGACACAGGACAAATGGGCTGAAAGGCAGTATTATTCCATGACTGGCCAAATCCCGTGTGTTGCAAACATTATCGTATGACAGTTGTAGGCTTGATACTCAGAGACGTAAAAATGTACAAAACAGAAATAGACCCTGCAGCCTAAATTGTCCAAGTTGACCAGACATGCTAAATTAATCTAGTCCCATTTTCCAGCACTTGGCCCTTATCCCTCTCAGCCCTTCCTATTCATATACCCATCCAGATACCTTTTAAATGTTATATTTGTACTCACCTCCACCATCTCCCCTGACAGCTCATTTCATACATGCTCCATCCTTTGCTTGAAGACATTCTCCCTCAGTCCCTTTTAAATCTTTCTCCTCTCACCTTAAACCCATACCCTCTATTTTTGGACTCCCCTACCCTGGGGAAAAGACCTTGTCTATTCCATGTCCTCGTGATTTTATGGACTTCTATAAGATCACCCTCCAGCCTGTGACTCTCTAGGGAAAAAAGCACCAGCTTATTCAGCCATTCCCTATAGCTCAAACCTTCCAATCCTGGCAACATCCTTGTAAATCTTTTCTGAACCCTTGCATGACTTCTTAAATTTCGGATTATGGGAGTACATCAGTAACTGTGCTGGATGAGTAAACATGAGGTTTGGAGTTATAAATTTAAAGAACTGGAAATTTAAACATGATGGAAGATTTGAAATCATCTATGAAATGGTCTGCAAATAAAAAGCAGGCATCAGTAATAATGAACCTGGAGCTGTAAGATTGTTAATGTGTATCTACCATTTATGATACAAATGACATGTCAATTTGATGATGTTTTATGGGATAAACAACCAAACCTATAATTTGTTTTGACGTGCATGCATTACTCATCAGCATTGCTTGCATATTTTAAAGTTCCTCAGTGTATGTTGAAGTAAAAATGGCTCCTTGCTAGTTACCTGTGGAGATATGAGTAACACATCCATTATTTCCCCAGTGTAATTATGGTATTTGTGGATACGACTAGTGCATTCAGTGATTCCTCAATGTATATCCACTGTTCATATCTAGAATAACCCATGATTTCTTTGTATATTGCTAAAGATCACATACATGCTATAAGTCCCATGCTTCCTTTGTCTGCACCCAATGTGCATTGGTCAGATGGGCATACTAACGTTTTTCTCTTTGCATTCACATTATCGATCGAGAAAGAGAATATATCTTGTCATTACCCAAGCTTTGTTGATACCTGCTTGTGTTTTCTTTCACAGGGAAACCTAATGTTTATCACAGAGAGTGACACTGCCTCCATCAGCAATAATGACATGGTATCACAGATTGCAGACATCACTATGACAGAGCCGTACACCGTCAGGAAGACCCTTCTTCATCGAACTGTGGCTACAGGAGGGGGTGAAGTGATTGAAAAGGGTCACACAGTACAGGAAGCCGCATATGGTAGAGATGCCTTTGCCAAGGTAAAGGAATGCTGGTGAGACTAGGGTTTCTTTCACCTGAATGTTATGGGTGCTCTCACCCCAATTCAACATCATCCATTGCACAATGTTAGCACTCACATCTCTGAATCAGTGCATAGTGGTTTCAAGTCTTTCTGTGAGATATTAAACTGAAATGCCTTTTATTTTTAGTTCTTTATGGATGTGAATATTGATGAGATTTAAACTGGACCATGAGGCTTTGGCAGAATGCAACTCTGCAGCTGCTGATGGGTCACAGTCTCTCTTAAAGCCCAAATTTTAGCTTTTAGAACTATTCTGAATCCATTCCATTTAACATGATGGTGGTGCCACACCACACAATGGAGGATAAACTCAATATAAAGACCAAACTCTCCAATGGATGTAACACATTGAATGGACCTATTTCAAGTAAAAGCAGCGGAGTTTTTTCTAATCTCTTTCCCAATATTTAACCCCAAACACATTTCTAAAACAGATTATAGGGTACCTGGACATGTAACTGATTGCTCTTTGTGAAATCTTGTTATGTACAAATCAATTACCAAATTGATGACCTAATGAATCAATTGGTGTGCAGCATCACGATAATGGGCTGCATTTTCTTCAAATGTAATTATTCATATCCAAGATGAACAAAATTATCATTTGAGATTTTGGAGCAGATTTGTAGCTCAGGCTGTAAGTTTGCTCGCTGAGCTGGTGGGTTTGTTGTTGTGGTTCTGTTCCCTGAGCAGGGAATTTGTGTTGCAGACGTTTCGTCCCCTGTCTAGGTGACATTTTCAGTGCTTGGGAGCCTCCTGTAATGCGCTTCTGTGATATTTCCTCCGGCATTTATAGTGGTTTGATACCACTATAAATGCCGGAGGAAATATCACAGAAGCGCTTCACAGGAGGCTCCCAAGCACTGAGGATGTCACCTAGACAGGGGACGAAACGTCTGCAACACAAATTCCCAGCTTGGCAACCAGAACCACAACAACGAGCACATGAGCTACAAATCTTCTCACAAACTTTGGTGGGTTTGTTCTCAGATGTTTCATCACCATGCGAGGTAACATCATCAGTGAGTCTGTGGTGAAGCATTGGTGTTCTGGCCGGCTTGCTATTTAACTATCTTGGTTTGTTGTGGTGGATGATATCATTTTCAGCTCTGTTTCTGAGAGGTTGGTAAATCCTGGGACAGGGGCGAGAATTCCTAGAGGCCTGGTATCAAACTGGAATTCCATTAACAAACACATCGATTTAAACCCCATTTACCAATCTTTCAGAAACAGAACCAGAAGTTGTATCACCCACCACATTGAACCAAGACACAAGTGGGACAGAACACAATGCTTCACCGGAGGCTGATTGATGATGTTACCTAGCATGGTGATGAAACATCTGAGAACAAATGTCAGTGAGCAAACTTTCAACTTAACATTATTATTTCCTTGGTTTTATCAAACCCAATGAGGCCATTCCTACATTCAAGTTAAAACAACTACCCATCTTACCTCAGTTGCCAAACTGTTAACAGTGTATGGTGTTGTGAGAATGGCTTGAACTGAATGAAATCTAACAACTTTTAAAGCTTGTTGTTAGCAACGTTGCTTATTTGTTTAACAATCTATATATGTTTTTCCTTACAGTGCAATGTCCTCAGTTTTAAAAGATCATGCTTCTACAATGCTATCGGGGCATTGAGGAGAAAAGATAAAACTTTTTGAGAATGTGGTTGCAGACAGTTCTTCACACATTGCAGCTATGGCTTGATTAGAAAGTAAATTATAAAACTGTATCAATGTGCTTGTAAAGTTGCGATTGTGGCTTGATTACACCTGTTGAAAATAAATTAGCATGCAGTGAGAATGTTCTCACAACGTGTGAGAAATTTTTCATGTGAATTCTATATTTTCCGGCCAGTATAGAAGGACTTTTATCCTGAATCTAAATTTTGTCATCCCTGATCTGAGATTGTTTGATTGGAGTGTATGGAAGACAATTTATTATGCCTTGATGAGGAAGAAGGTTGGAAGAGGTGTTTACTTTCTAAGTAAACAAGTGTTATTCTCACTTCATAGGCTATTTATGAGCGCCTATTTTGTTGGATTGTGAATCGTATCAATGATGTCATTGAGGTAAAGGGTTATGATCCACGCATTCACGGAAAGAACACTGTAATCGGAGTGCTGGACATTTATGGATTTGAGATCTTTGAAAACAACAGGTATGGAGCATGGTGACATTATCCATTACTTGCTGAAATGTGCATTATAACAAAGGTATACAATTTCCAGCAATAAGGCAGAGCCTATTAGCATTGATTTACATTCAGACACTCACTAGAATTGCTAAGCAGAAATTTTCACCTAATGGCCTGATGTATCTCCATGTCACACATATTGAGAGCTGGCCACATATCACAATGTTCAATTTAAGTATGGGTGACTATTGGCAACTAGACCAGTAAAGAATTGGGAATTTATGAAAGTGTCAAGCAGTAGTCAAGGTTTCAGGTCAGGAGAGCAGACTCCAATAAAAGTCAGAGTTTTGTTCATGAGAAAGGTAAAGATCAGGGTTACTGATCAGACAGAGCAATGTGGAGGGAGTAGACTCACAACTTCACATCTGTATATTGAGATTAAGCATCATTCTTAAAAAGGAAACATAAGTTTTATTTCAGCATGCTGGGAACTTGATAATAATCAGAAGCCAAATCTTCCTGTGTAAAACAAGATATTAAAAAATCTATAATTTATGAATTGGTTTTCATTCTGTGGCTATTCTCCTTCTATCATACTGAATCATTGAGGTTCCATTATACAGTTTCCATGAAAATAATTATTAATCTGATTCTAAATACCTTAATCCAAATGTGATAAGTCACCAGCAATTCATTCATCTCTAGAATCTTAGTTTGTTATGCCCATAGTCATCTTTTTTCAATCCCAAAACTTTAATTGACATTTTTATCATTGCAAATTATTGAAACCTCAGATACTGTACTTTTCCTGTCATTTTCAAGTTTAGCAAAGTAAAGGAAGGTTTTAAAATGAATAGATTGCATTCATTTTCACATCGTAGGAAGATGTTAAGAGTCAATAGTGTAAGTCAAGTGGAAAAAAGTGGTGAATTGAACATAAGTACAAAGAAACTTGCTGATGTAGAAAATAATCAAACTTAAGATAAACTGATCTTCCATTCTGAGGAATGAAAAGAAATAGGTGATAAAATTATCACCTACATTCAAAATTTTAAATTGGATAATTATACATTGCTTAAGGAGGGATTGGGAAAGGAAACAGAAAACTACAGACCCGTCATTTTATCATTACTTGTGGGAAAATTACAGAAACCTATGATTGAGGACTTAACCAGATACCCAGCAAGGAGAAGCTGCCTGGGTTTTTGATGGTTTAAAAAATGTTACTAGTGAATAAAGGTATTTCTATGGATATTGCCTATACCAACTTCCAAAAGAGATTTGATAAAGTTCTTCACAAGCAAAAGGCTATCCATGATATTGGAGTTAACCATTTGATGTGGATTTATAATTGGTTAGGAGTTAGTGATAGAGAATAAAGAGAAATGTCACATTCTGTAATTGGTCAGAAGTGATAAATGGTCCTCCTAGAAATCTGCACTGGGGTATCAGGTTTTCCTCATAAAATATTAATCACTTAAATGAAGAAATAGAGAGTTGTGCATTCTGGTTTGTAGATGATAGTTAGGAGCCACAGTAAGTGTTTTGGATAGGATCATGAAGTTATTTTACCATCTTGTTCGAGACCAGTAACTTTACACATTGAATCCTAGTGCCCAACATAAAAGAATTGTATGACACGATTTCAAGTTTTAAGAGTTTTTCCATAACAAACCAACTAAAAGCAATCTTGATTAAAGATTACCGAATCAATGCTCTAAACAACAGAGTCGTTAGCCCTTAATAATGCTTTACCACCACTAATAATCCAACGCTGCATTTTATATATACTGTATTCTACAAGATGTCCTCAACAGGAATACAGGCTTCATAGGAAACAATCCACAGCCACTCCCAACTTCCTATTTCATCATGTTATAATGTGAAATAATCACTTTTTTAAAAAGCACTTCCTTTAGAACAGAAAAGAATAAAGAAATAAAAACAATACAGCACAGGAACAGGCCCATCATCCCTCCAAGCCAGTGCTGACACATTTTTCCCTTCCATACTAAAACTATCTTCACTTACAGGATCCGTATCCCTCCATTCCCTTCCTGTTCATGTATCCATCCAGCTGCTTCTTGAGAACCTATTGTGTCTGCTTCCACCACCTCCTCTGGCAGTGTGTTCCAGGCACCCAGCACCCTTTGTGTGTAAAGCTTGCCCACACATTTCTTTTAAACTTTGCCATTCCCCACACTCCCGCGCCTTGAACCTGTGTCCCCTACTAATTGACCCCTCCACCCTGGGAAAAGACTCATGTTTTCCACTCTATCCATGCCCATTCACAATCTTATAAACATCTATCAGGTCGGCCCTCAACCTCCTGCATTCCAGTGAAAACAAACCAGTCTATCCAACCTTTCCTCATAGCTAAAATCTCTCATACCAGGCAACATCCTGGTAAACCCGCCTGTACCCTCTCCAAAGCATCCATATCCTCCTGGTACTGTGGTGACTAGAACTGTACACAATATTTCAAGTATGGTCTAACTAAAGTTCCATAAAGCTGCAGCATAACTTGTCTACCCTGATACAGGGGAACCTCAATTATCCGAATGTCATGGACGGGGACTATTTTTTTGGATAATCGAATGTTTGGATAATCGAATGCTGGCTAACATAGTTTAGCCAAGCATCGGGACCTTGCGATCTTGCTGGATAATCCAAAATTTGGATAATTGAATGCTGGATAATTGAGGTTTCTCTGTACTCAATGATCCTTCCAATGAAGACAAGCATGCCCAAGGCCTTTTTACTACCTTATCTACCTGCGCTACTACCTTCAGTAATCTATGGACCTGCACATGCAGATTCCTCTGCATATCAATACTCCTAAGAGTTCTGCCATTCACTGTATAATTTCCACCTGTACTTGACCTTACAAATGCATCAATTCATAGTTGTCTGGATTAAACTCCATCTGCCATTTTTCTGCCCATGCCTCCAACTGATCTATATTCTGCTATATCCTCTGACAATCTTCCTTACTATCCACAATTCCACCAGTCTTTGTATTGTCCACAAGGTTACTAATTAGAACTGCCACATTTTCCTCCTAAACTGTAGACAGTTTAGTTTTCAGAGAATATCTGAACTAACTACCAGCAGGAAAACTGACCGACTCTGGTAATCTTTCCTAATGGTCTTGTCTGAGCAAACCTTTCAGAATCTTTAGATAGCTATGAAATATACCTCTTCAAGTAAAAATGGTCCTTCCTTCCAAATGACCTGAAGTCCCCACTTGCTTCAAGAAGGCCACCATGAAGAAAAATCATGCAGTGTTCAATGACTACCAACCGGTGGCGCTGATCTCCAGAATTATGAAGTGTATCAAGTGGTTAGTCATGGCTTACATCAACTCAGTCTATCAAATTGTCTTGGTCCTTTGCAATTCACCTATCGGTCCACCCAGACTCCCTCACCCTACACTCATTCCTGGAGCATCTGGATAACAAGGATATCGATGTCAGGATTACAGCTCCACATTCAACACCATAATTCCAAACAAACTCATTTCTAAACTCCCCCTCTGTAACTAGATCCTCATCTTCCTGACCCATAGACTATAATCAGTAAGAATAGGTGATAACACTTCCTCCACTACAATCCTCAACACTGGTGTCCTGCAATGCTATGTTCTCAGCCCCCTACTGTACTCCTTACACGCTGTGGGGCCAAATTCTACACCAACTTCATTTACAAGTTTGCTGATGACACCACCATTTTATGTTGGATCTCAAACAACAATGAGACTGAATACAGGAAAGACATTGAATGCTTAGCCGCATGGTGTAGAGACAACAATATCTCCATCAACATCAGCAAAATGAAGGAGCTGGTCATTGACTTCTAGAAGCGGAGTAGAGAGCACTCCCCTGTCTGCATCAATGATGCTGAGGTGGAGATGATCGAGACCGTCAAGTTCCTAGGAGCGATGATCACCAGCAATCTATCCTGGTCCAACCACATCGACACATGTTCAAGAAATCACAGCAATGTCTCGACTTCTTCAGGAGGCCAAGGAAATTCGATATGTCCACAGGGACTCTTATCAACTTTTATAGCCACACCACAGAAAGTAGCCTATCCGGATGCATGACAGTATAGTATGACAACTGCTGTTCCCTAGACCGCAAGGAACTACAGAGAGTTGTGAACACACCCCTGTCCATTACACAAACCAGCCTTCCAACCATTGACTCCATTTACACTTCCCACTACTTCAGGAAAGCAACCAATATAATCGAAGACCCCTCCCACCCCAGTTATACTCTTTTCCGCGCTCTTCCATTGGGCAGAAGAGATAAACGTTTGAATACATGTGCGAACAGATTCAAGACAGGTTCATCCCAGCAGTTACCAGACCTCTGAATTGATTTCTCAAGTGTTAGTGTTGATCTCTCTCTATCTCTCTGTCTGCACCTTCTCAGCGGCTATAGTACTGTATTCTGAATTCTGTTCTGCTACTCTGATGTACTTTGTATAGCACAATCTGCCTGTATAGCATGCAAAACAACACTTTTCACTGCATCTCGGTACATGCGACAACAATAAATCAGAATCATCAAACTCAGGCTGCCTGCCAGTTTATAATCCTATGCTGACTACATTAGCCTTTTGTGCCTCCATGACACTTCTTTTATTCAGTCCAGAAATAGTTAACCTAGCTTCTCTTGCATTTTTTCTATGTGTAAACATTTAATACTTTATTCCCAATAAGTGTCTCCATGGTAACCAAACCATGCAGCTGGTTGTCTGTCAAAATTTGAAGCAGATCACATGACCCATTTTGTTTTCTTATTTCAGTGTGAATTAAAGACAGTCCAAAATATAATCATCTTATAAAGCTTTTCATTGCAGCAGTACAAATAATCATAAGCCCTATACTTATATAAAGGGGTTATTAGTTCAAACACTGCAGATAACACAAACCTTGGAATTGTAATGTACTTAAACTCCCCTGATTGCAATGGTTCATGAAAGTGGTTTAATCACCACCTTCTCAAAGGCAACTGGGGATGCGCAGTGCAAGCTGGCTTAGCCAACAATGCCCACATTTCCAGGAATGAGGTAAAAAAAAGACTATGGGAGCTCATAGACTGGTGAAATGTGTAGGCATGTGACAGATGAAAATTAATATAGAAAAGTGTCAGATGATGTATTTTTGGAGAGAAAACTAGCCTTTGAAGTTGTTGGGAGAAGTGGATAAGGCTCTTAAAACACCATACACCATACTTTTATAAGCAGAGGCCTAAAGTATAAATGCGAGCTCAACTAACTGGTCCTTGTTCACAATAATATCAGCACAGGGTTCGATCCCCATTCTGGCTGAAGTAGATTTGGGGCCATTCCCTCCACTCTCAGATATATAATACAGACCTGGTTCAGCAACCCATGAATAATCAAAGACATTACCTTGAAAACACAGAAGAGTACAAAAGCAAGCAAACTATGGTAACTTTTAAATAAAATATTAGCTACACCTTGGAAGTCTCCTGACACTATGGCTAATATCTGAGCCTAAAGCTCTAGGTTCAGATCTCACTCTGGTGCTTGAGAACAACAGGAGATGGGGCCATGGGGTAATTTATTATTGCTGTCCTCAGATATCAATCTCCTAGAGGGAAAGATGTTTAAATGCTAAAGGAAATACTAATAGTTTGCTATGATCTTCCCACAGTTTTGAACAGTTCTGCATAAATTATTGCAATGAGAAGCTCCAACAGCTCTTCATTGAACTGATCCTGAGGCAAGAGCAAGCAGAGTACCAGAGGGAGGGCATCGAGTGGCAACATGTAAGTCATCGCACAATCAGGAGCAGTTTGTCAATGGAATGCAGAGCTCAGAAGGTTAACAGTGAACCTAATGAAAGGTTATGAAGGGTTATGGCAGTGTTATTATTAATCTCTACCCATTCTAAGTCCCACTGTGGAATTTGCCTGCCTTAGTGCTGGCAGAACACTTACCCAACTGCTAGTCTGCATGTAGTCTCCCAAAGGGAATATCAGCCTTAGAATGCTGCAGATTGACATTTCAGTAATGTTGTAGTACCTGTATAGGAAGTCAATTAGCTCAGATGGCTGGTTTGCAATGCAGACCGATACCAAAAGTGTGGGTTCAATTTCCACACTGGTTGAGGTTACTATGAAGGACTCTCCTTCTCAACCTCTCCCCTCACATGAAGCACAGTGATCCTTAGATTAAGTCACCACCAGTCATCTCTTTCTGTAATGAGAAAGCATCCCAATGGTCTGGGAAGACTATGTAATTTTTACATTTTAGTACATGTACAGAAAGCTTGAATGTCCCAAATATGAAGAGTATGTAATCATTACAGACACTGAATTTAATGGGGGGAGACGAAAGGCTATAAATTTTCTCCTGCCACTAAGTTGTTAAAAGTAGCTTTTGCTATGTTCCCACTTTAAGAGTAGTTTTAAATGGGGCCGACCTATGATTGTCTCATATCCCAATACTCTCATCAATAATATAGTGTTGACTGCTGGACCTAACAGGAATATGGAGGAGAAGCAGGGAAAGAAAGCCAGATGAAGGCAGTGACCTGGTGCCTCATTGCTCATATTTTCTGCTCCACTGCTGCCCTCAGTTTTGTGCAGGCTTACACATGGAGAACTTCAGCCCTGAATCAGCAGGTTAGCAATGACAAGTTCACAAACTTAAAGCAATCGCCTGAACAAATGGGCACAGACAGATCTCTCCAGGCATTTGGAATAATGGATTTTCTTCCTAAACCATTGTTGTGGGAGAGTCTGTAAATTTTTTTCAATGTTTCCGAGGGACCAGTTTAGGGAGACTGATATACATCAGGCGTTGTTTTATATCTGATTAGCTACGTGACTGACACTCATCAGCTCTATGTAAAAATCTCTGAACTAGTGTGTGAGATTTCGCCACTCCTGTTATCTGTTTATTCAATATAAAAGTGCACGCACTTTATCTGCATAATGTATGCAACACACGTAGCTGCATCCAGATAGGCTGTGCATGGATTGGTCTAATCAAATTGTGAGGTACTCCCAACTTTGCACAAGGATTTGACTGAAAACAAAACAGCCAAGAATGCAAATAACTTACCCAATCTAAGCACTGGTAAGTTTCATCCACTTGTTGAGCAGGATCTGGTTACCATGGGCACCCCAAGGTCCAGCGCAAAGGTTCAGTTTCCCACTGGCATTACATTTTCTCTGAAATCCATCAATAAGCCAAACTAGCAAGTTAATCATTAATGGCTCTTCTTAAATGCCTATCAAAGACTTTGAACTTAAGAACATAAAACATAGGAGCAGGAGAAATTCATACAATTTCCCAATGCACTCTTTCATTTAGTACAATGATGATCCACCTTCCTCTCAACTCTATTTTCCCACCCCCTTCCCCACATCCCAACAGAGAGCTGGTCTCCAAGAAGACTAAATGTCTGTTGATCGCAGTCTTGAATATATTTGACAATGGAACATTGATAACACTCTGGGGCGGAGAATTCTAGTCATTAAAAATACTTTGTGTGAAAGATATTCTCCCCATCTCAGTTCTCAATGGTCAACTCGTTCTCCTGAGATTATGTGCCCCATGTTCTAGTGTTCCAAACCTGTCAAAATCCTCCAGAATCTTGTCTCCTTCAATGCAATCATCTCTCATTCTTCTAGACATCAGACAGGACGGGTGCAATTTATTAGCCTCCAATCATAATATAACACTCTCAACACACTTAATGTCTTGTCTCAAAAACACATACATTCGTCTTTCAATGTGGAGCTGAAATCTGAGACAGTACTCAGAATCTCATCATAGTCCTATACAATTTATTATCACCATTGCTTTCATCTTGGGACCAAGTCTGATCACGAACAACTCTACTGTGGGTGCACAAAAGAAGGACTATCCTAAAAACATAGAAGCCCTACAGTGTGGAATCAGGCCATTTGGCCCTCTGAGTCCACACCACCCCTCCAAAGAGCATCTCATCCAGACTCACCCCCTACCCACATCTGTAGCCCTGCATTTCCCATGGCTAACCCACCTAGCCTGCCTGGACAGTTTAGCATGGCCAATCCACCCAACCTGCATATCTTTGGACTGTGGGAGGAAACCGGTGTGCCCAGATGAAATCCATGCAGACATGGGGAGAATATGGTAACTATCTCTAGTTAAACGTTACAGAATATTATCTGCCTAATGCTCAGCCAAGCTTCTATTTGGAAACCACATAAGAACAAACTATATAGGCCGGTCCTTGTTGGTGTCTACATAAACTTACAAACATTTAATTCATTTTAATTCATCTTACTAATATCCTGGAGCAGTTTCCCTGGGTCTCCTAAAGGATGAACTATTTCTCCTATTTTAGTATATCAGTATCATCGATATATACTACTCATATCAATTTTGCCAGCACTAATCCTTGTGAATACTATTACCAACGTTGAACTGCACAGAAAATTGCCCTTAATTTCAATCCCTTGTTTCCATCCTTCTATTTTCAAATCCAATTTGCTATCTTCCCCTTGATTCCATACTCCTTAATAATATCCAGTAGTGTCCCAAAGACTATTGTAAAGTTTACATATATAACATTCATCAAGCTTCTCCCATTTATCGTGTTCCAGCCTATTCCATAGTTTGGCAATGCTTAAGTAGCCCAAAGATTAACATCAGGTGACTGAAAGTTTCTTTCCTTTCTGTCTTTTCATTGTCCAGATTGACTATTTCAACAATCAAATCATTGTGGATCTTGTGGAACAGCCACACAAAGGAATTATTGCCATCCTGGATGAGGCCTGTATGAATGTCGGGAAGGTGACAGATGCCATGTTGGTGGACACCATGGACTCCAAGTTGGGCAAACATGCCCACTACACTAGCAGAAAGGTGGGACAAAACCAGAATCTGGGCACAGCAAAAGGTCAGGAAATTTATAATAGGCAGTGACTAACATAAACTCAAAATAACCAAGGCAAGCAGAGACTTGAGGCAAGTCTGATTATGCCAAACCTTAACCACATTAAATCTACAGCTGGGATTTCCTGTGGGAACATTGAGTTATTCTGTTGAACAGGCTGACAATAGAAAGGAAGTGGAACCGTTGGCCTGGCTATTCTTATCATCTGTTGCTTCCACTGTAAAATATCTCTCATTAACCTGAGAAGGACTCCAAGGACTGAATATGGCAAATTGCTATATGCAAATGAACTGCTGTGTTTCTTACATTACCACATTGTTTCGACCTCAAAAAGCACTTCATGAAGTGTTTATTTAGCTGTAAAGCATTTTAGGATTTCCTGAGCTTATAAGTGGTACAATATAAACTTAAGTTCTGTTCCTGGTTTCATACCTAAGGGCTGAAATTCATTAGATTGGGTGGGTAGCATATGCCATTACCTGACCAATACGCTGGAAAGGCAGTCTGTAAGCAAACCTGTAGCAAACTGGAGTTATGTAGCGGTGCAGAACAATGTTCACCAAATTTGCATCAACAAAGATTAATCATTTTAATTATCGAGTTGCTGTCCCTTAGCTTTTGACACAAAATATTATTTTTCCCACCACTTTACCAGATGTGGGAGGATTAACCAGCTTCACTATTGAGTACCATAAATTGGAGGGAAATCATGCCAAGCATCCAAACCATTCCAAAGGAGAGTACTGCTGTGTATCAATTCCCATGAAAAAGCAGCCCTAACCCAATGAGACAGTTTCGACAGGTCTTCCTTTATCAATGAGACAAGTGCATTGGTTAGAAAGCTAGCACTAGTTGCCATCCTTTGTTGCTTTTTTGAATCTGATAGTGGGCATTCATCTTGATCCTCTGCAGTCCATGTAGTGGAAATGGTCCCACAGTGTTGTTAGGTAGTGAGTTTCAGGATTTTGAACTGTGCTAAAGAAAAATTGATGATACCTTTCAAAGTCAGATGGTATGTGACTTGGGTGGGGTGATGAGGAAGACGTCTAACTCTAGGAAGACTCACAATTAAACTCAGTCTGCCTTCACCTACAATTCATTGCTGAGCACTCTATCACTAGTCACTGAGATAGCAATGAGAAACAGGAGCCACAGTTAATTTATGCATTGTCTAACCTGAGAGTACATAGACCATAGAATGCTACAGCGCAGTATAGGCCCTTCGGCCCTTGATGTTGCACTGACTTGTGAAACCAATCTGAAACCCCTCTAACCTACACTATTCCATTTTCATCCATATGTTTATCCAATGGCCATTTAAATTTCCTTTAAAATTGGCAAGTCTACTACTGTTGCAGGCAGAGAGTTCCACGCTCCTACTACTCTCTGAATAAATAATCTACATCTGACATCTGTCCTATATCTATCACTCCTCAATTGAAAGCTTGCCATCACCATCCAAGAAAAAAGGCTCTCACTGTCCACCCTATCTAACCCTCTGATTATCTTTTATGTCTCAATTAAGTCACCTCTAAACCTTCTTCTGTCTAATGAAAACAGCCTCAGCTTTTCCTCATTAGACCTTCCCTCCATTCCAGGCAACATCTAAGTAAACCTCCTCTGAACCCTTTCCAATGCTTCCACATCTTTCCTATAATGCAGTAACCAGAACTGTATGCAATATTCCATGTGCAGTCGCACCAGAGTTTTGTACAGCTGCAACATAGCCTCATGGCTCCAAAACTCAATCCCTCTACTAGTAACAGCTAATACACTGTATGCCTTCTTAATAACCCTAGCAACCTATGTAGCAACTTTCATGGATCTATGTACATAGACACTGAGATCTCTCTACTCATCTACACCACCAAGAATCTTACCATTAGCCCAGTATCTTCATTCCTGAGGCTCCTTTCAAAGTGAATCACCTCACACTTTTCTGCATTAAATTCCATTTGCCACCTCTCAGTTCAGCTCTGCAGCTTATCTACGTCCCTCTGTAACCTGCAACATCCTTCAGTACTATCCACAACTCCAACGACCTTAGTGTCATTCGCAAATTTACTAACTCATTCCTCTACGCCCTCATCCAGGTCATTTATTAAAATGACAAATATCAGTGGCCCCAAAACAGATCCTTGCAGTACCCCACCAGTAACTGAAATCCAGGATGAACATTTCCTATCAACCACCACTCTCTGTCTTCTTTCAACTAGCCAATATCTGATCCAAACTGCGAAATCACCCTCAATCCCATGCCTCCATATTTTGTGCAATAACGTATCGTGGGGAATCTTATCAAACGCCTTACTAAAATACATATACACCACATCAACTGTACTATGGTTCAACCATTAGCAACCAAGCTATGAGCAATCTGGTTAACTTAGTATAAAATAAAACCTGTGACCCCCCTCCCAAAGAAGGCTCAGTTCATGTTGTGCAGGTGGCTACTTAATGAGGCATCTGACGGGTCCAAACAACTTTTCGTACTTAACACTTTGTTTTGCGTCTGCAGCTGTGTCCAACTGAAAAGAATATGGAGTTCAACAAGCACTTCAGGATAAAGCATTACGCTGGACAAGTCACGTACGTCCCCTCCTTTTACCTTTAGAAATGCTTTGTTTTGTCTTTTGTGGCAAACTGAAAGGTTTATGCACTATGAGAAAAGTACAACATTCACCTCCCTGTCAACTCCCAGTTTATACTCATAAACTAACAGCGAATCAAAACTTAACACAGAGAGAGAGAGACAGCTGATCAAACAACTAAAAGCATCTTTAAAACAAATGTAAATAAATCAGATCATTCCTATTTGTATCTATTAATCATAATAACCTGTCCTCTTCCCAAACATAGAAGTAGGGATTTCCAATCACAGGCAGTTTGCAGAAAAATGTCTTGGATGTATATTATCCAGCTTGCAATTGGTTTCTGTATATCTGCGTAGAAAGGAAAAGGTTAGTAATGTACAAGTTGACCTTGTAAGATTTTGGGGTTCACATTAATTTTCGTGAGAAACCTAAGTCAATTAAAATTTTAGAATGCAGTAAAATAAAGCCAATCTGAAATGTCTGCCAGTCCTAATTAGGTACAAAAGTATTTCCAAGTATGATTATGTAGGGACATAGAGTTAGGCAGAATGGAAACAGACCCAGCATTAGTGTGGTGCTGGAAAAGCACAGCAGGTCAGGCAGCATCTGGAGAGCAGAAAAATTGACGTTTCAGGCAGGAGCCCTTTATCAGGCTCAAAATGTTGATTTTCCTGCTCCTTGGATGCTACCTGACCTACCGTGCTTTTCCAGTACCACTACAATCTCCAGCATCTGCAGCACCCACTTCTGCTTATGGAAACAGACCCTTTAGTCCAACTCCTCCTTGTTGACCTGATATCCTAAGCTGATATAGTCCCATTTTCCAGCATTTGGCCAATATTACTCTAAACCCTTCCTATTTATATACCCAACTAGTTGCCCCTCAGGTCCCTTTTAAATCCTTCCCCTCTTACCTTAAACCTATGCCCTCTAGTTTTGGATTCCACTACCGTGGTAAAAAAAAAACCTTGTCTATTTATCCTATCCATGCCCCTCATGATTTTATAAACCTCTATAAGGTCACCCCTTAGCCTCCGACGCTCTAGAGAAAATAGCCCCAGCCTATTCAGCCTCTCCCTATGGCTCATACTCTCATTCCCTGGCAACATCCTTGTAAATCTTTTCTTTAATGAATCCATTCTTTAATGAATCCACATTCCATTTCATCTACTATGCTCTAGCCCATTCACTCAGTGTGTCTACATCTCATTTAATGTGAGAGAGGAGAGATACAAAAGGGTCCAGAGGGGCAATATTTTCACAGAGAGGATGGTGAGTGTCTGGAACAGGCTGCCAGAAATAGTGGTGGAGGCGAGTACAATTTTGTAATTTAAGAAACATTTGGACAGAATGGGATAACTATAGAGGGATATGGACCAAATGCAGGCAAATAGAACTAGATTAATTGTGAAAACTGGGCAGGATGGACAAGTTGGGCCAAAGGGCCTGTTTCCATGCTGCAAACCTGTAGGAGTCTTATGGGAAAGTGCAGAAATCAGTGCTAGGACCCCAGCTATTTATAATATATCTTAATGATTTAGATGATTTCACACCAGTTGTTGGAGGGAATCTTAAGGTTCAGGATTTACATGTATTTGGAAAGACAAGGACTTAGTTGGGACAGTCAACTTGACTTTGTGCTTGGGAAACCATGTCTCATTAACTTGATTGAGTTTTTTGAAGAAGTAACAAAGAGGATTGATAAGGGCAGAGCAGTGGACGTGACCTATATGGATTTCAGTAAGGCATTTGACAAGGTTCTTCATGACAGACTGGTTAGTAAGGTTAGAGGACATGGAATACAAGGAGACCAAGCCATTTCGTTACAGAATTGGTTCAAAGATAGGAGATAGAGGGTGGTGGTGGAGGATTACTCTTCAAGCTGGAGGCCTATGCCCCGTGGTGCTTGGTCCACTGCTTTTTGTCATTTATATAAATGATTTGGATGTGAACATAGGAGATATGTTTAGTAAGTTTGCAGGTGACACCAAACTTGGAGGTGTAGTGGGCAACGAAGAATGTTACCTCAGAGGACAATGGAACTTGGATCAGATGGGCCAATTAAGACGATAAGACCACAAGACATAGGAGTGGAAGTAAGGCCATTCGGCCCATCGAGTCCACTCCGCCATTCAATCATGGCTGATGGGCATTTCAGCTCCACTTACCAGCGTTCTCCCCATAGCCCTTAATTCCTCTAGACAACAAGAATCTATCAATCTCGGCCTTGAAGACATTTAGCATCCCGGCTTCCACTGCACTCCGTGGCAATGAATTCCACAGGCCCACCACTCTCTGGCTGAAGAAATGTCTCCACATTTCTGTTCTGAAATGACCCCCTCTAATTCTAAAGCTGTGTCCACGGGTCCTAGTCTCCTCGTCTAACGGAAACAATTTCCGAGCATCCACCTTTTCCAAGCCATGTATTATTTTGTACGTCTCTATTAAGTCTCCCCTTAATCTTCTAAACTCCAACGAATACAATCCCAGTATCCTCAGCCATTCCTCATATGTTAGACCTGTCATTCCAGGGATCATCCGTGTGAATCTCCGCTGGACACGTACCAGTGCCAGTATGTCCTTCCTGAGGTGTGGGGACCAAAACTGGACACAGTACTCCAAATGGGGCCTAACCAGAGCTTTATAAAGTCTTAGTAGTACATCTCTGCTATTATATTCCAACCCTCTTGAGATAAGAGACAACATTGCATTCGCTTTCTTAATCACGGACTCAACCTGCATGTTTACCTTTAGAGAATCCTCGACTAGCACTCCCAGATCCCTTTGTGCTTTGGCTTTATTAATTTCCTCACCATTTAGAAAGTAGCCTATGCTTTTATTCTTTTTGCCAAAGTGCAAGAACTCGTACTTGCTCACGTTAAATTCCATCAGCCAAATCCTGGACCACTCTCCCAACCTGTCAAGATCCTTCTGCAGCCTCCCCACTTCCTCAGTACTACCTGCCTGTCCACCTAACTTCGTACCATCGGCAAACTTCGCT
>NC_057713.1:35203820-35246806 GCF_004010195.1 Chiloscyllium plagiosum | reverse complement strand
CTCATCCTTAATGATGGATTCTCGAATTTTACCAACAACCGAGGTTAAGCTGATTGGCCTATAATTTTCCATCTTTTGCCTTGATCCTTTCTTGAACAAGGGGGTTACAACAGCCATCTTCCAATCATCCGGGACCTTTCCTGACTCCAGTGACTCTTGAAAGATCTCAACCAATGCCTCTGCTATTTCCTCAGCCACCTCTCTCAGAACTCTAGGGTGTATCCCATCGGGGCCAGGAGATTTATCAATTTTAAGACTTTTTAACTTTTCTAGCACTATCTCTTTTGTATTGGCAACCATACTCAACTCAGCCCCGTGACACCCTTTAATTTTTGGGATATTGCTCATGTCTTCCACTGTGAAAACTGACGCAAAGTACTTGTTAAGTTCTCCTGCTATTTCCTTATCTCCCATCACTAGGCTTCCTGCATCAGTTTGAAGTGGCCCAATGTCTACTTTTGCCTGTATTGGATACTCCTCAATTGGCTGAGGAGTGGCAGATGGAGTTTCATTTAGATAAAGTGAGGTGCAACGTTTTGGAAACACAAATCAGAGCAGGTCATATATACTTAATGGTAAGGTTCTGGGGAGTGTTGCTGAACAGAGACTTTGGAGTGCAAGTTCATTGTTCCTTGAAAGTGAAATCGCAGGTAGACAGAACAGTGGAGCAGGCACTTGGTATGCTTGCGTTCATTGGTCAGTGCATTGAGTATAGGAGTTGAGCGATACAGGACATTGGTTAGGCCACCTTTAGAATTGTGCATGCAATTCTGGTCTCCCTACTACAGAAAGTATGTTATGAAATTTGAAAGGATTCAGAAAAGATTTATAAGGATGTTGCCAAGGTTGGAGGGTTTGAGCTATAGGGAGAGGTTATTTTCCCTGGAGTGTCAGAAGCTGAGTGGTGACCTTAAGGAGGTTTATAAAATCATGAAGGGCATTGGTAGGTGAATAGACAAGGTCTTTTCCCTGGTGCGGAGGAGTCCAAAACTACAGGACATAGGTTTAAGGTGAGGGTAAGATTTAAAAGGGACCTAATGGGCAACTTTTTCACTCATAGGGTAGTGCATGAATGGAATGCGCTGCCAGAGGAAGTGGTGGAGGCTGGTACAATTACAACATTAAAAGGGCATCTGGATGGGTATATGAATAGGAAGGGTTTAGAGGGATATGGCCAAATGCCGGCAAATGGAACTAGATTTATTTAGGATATCTTGTCGGCATGGACAGGTTGGACCAAAGAGTCTGTTTCCATACTGTACATCTCTATGGTTCTACAATGGAACTAATTGTAATATCTCCAAGTTTGCAGATGACGCAAATCTGTGGGGGAGGGTGGATAAATATGAGGTTATCCACCTTGGTAGCAAAAACAGGAAAGCAGATGTTTATCTGATTGGCAAAAGGGAAGGTGCAACAAGACCTGGGTACATTGTTAGATTAGATTAGATTACTTTACAGTGTGGAAACAGGCCCTTCGGCCCAACAAGTCCACACCGACCCGCCGAAGTGTAACCCACCCATACCCCTGCATTTACCCCTTACCTAACACTACGGGCAATTTAGCATGGCCAATTCACCTGACCTGCACATCTTTGTGACTGTGGGAGGAAACCGGAGCACCCGGAGGAAACCCACGCAGACACGGGGAGAACGTGCAAACTCCACACAGTCAGTCGCCTGAGGCGGGAATTGAACCCGGGTCTCTGGCGCTGCGAGGCAGCAGTGCTAACCACTGTGCCACCGTGCCGTCCCGGTGCTAAAAGTAAGTATGCACGTAGAGCAGGCAGTGAAGAAGGCAAGTGGAATGCTGGTCTTATAGTAAGAGGATGCAAGTACAGAAGCAGGGATGTCTTACTGCAATTGTACAGCACCTTGGTGAGACCACACATGGAATATTGTGTTCAGCTTTGGTCTCCTTATCTGAGGAAGGATATTCAGACTGTGGAGGGAATGCAATAAATGTTTAGCAGATCTTTTCCTGGGATGGGAAGACTGACATATGGAGAGAAAGTGGATCAGTTTGGATTCGAGTCACTGGAGTTTAGAAGAAAAAGGGGAATCTCATAGAAACCAAAAGATTTTAACTGAACTAGATGGAATAATCATAGAATAGATGTTCTTGATGAACAGGGAGTCCAGACCTAGCGGGTCACATATATGACTATGTTGTACCTCATTAAGGACTAAAATAAAGAGGAATTTCTACATCCAGAGCTTGATTTGTCTGTGGAATTCTGTGCCACAGAAACTGTTTGAGGCCAAAACATTGAATGTTTTCCAGAAGAAGTTGCATGTAGTTCTTAGAGCTAAAGGGATCATAGGATATGAGGTGAAGGGCCTGTGCCCGAAACGTCGAATCTCCTGTTCCCTGGATGCTGCCTGACCTGCTGTGCTGTTCCAGCAATAAAGTTTCAACTGTAGTTCTTAGAGCTAAAGGGATCATAGGATATGAGGTGAAAGTGGAAGTAGGTTACTGAATAGGATGATCAGCTAAGATCATATTGAATGGCGAGTAGCCACGAAGGATCAAATGACAACTCCTGCTCTTATTTTCTTTGTTTCTATGCTTCTGCCAGATATGACTCTTCCCCCTGAAGAGATTGCCCTCAATTTCTTATTGATTCCACTTTCACTTTGGCTCTTTGAAGTCTCACTTGGCCAAATGATGGCTTAATGTCAAGGGTAGTCACTCTTAATTCCCTCTTGAGATTAGTTCTTTTGAGCACATTTGGACCAATGGTGTAATGAAATGAGGAACTAAGTAAGCTGGTGGACCCCAAACTGGGTGTCAATGAGTAGGCTATTATAGAGTAAATGCCACTTAATTGCATTGTAAATGATTGCAAGTGAGCTGATTAATTAATTGGCTGGGTTTAATTCTGGGTGGATAATGGTGTTGTAATTGAAATATGTTGGCACAGGGCGTGGATAATACTGAAGCCCCCAAATTTTCAATTGTATTCTCAGAATGTGGAGAGTGTGGTGCTGGAAAAGCACAGCAGATCAGGCAGCATCCAAGGAGCAGGAAAATCGACATTTCGGGCAAAATAATCTCCAGCATCTGCAGTTCTCATTTTCTCCTTCTCAGAATGTGGTCATGGCTCAGGGTCTTTGCAATATCCACTTCCTTCAGCCATTCCTTGATTTCATGTGGAATGAATCGAATTGGCTGAAGGTTGGCACTGAGATTTTCAGAACCTCAGGAGGAGGCTGAGCTGGATCATTCACCGGCCCTTCTTGCTGATGATTCTCATAAATACCACAGTCCTGTCTTTTGCACTGATGTCTAGGATCCCCTACTTTTGGGGGTGGGGGAGGATATTTGGGATCCTCCTTTTCCAAAGACTTATTTACTCTTCCAGCACCATTGACGACTGATTGTGGCAGGGCTGCAGAGCTTAAATTTTATTTGTTGTAACAATGCTTAGCTCCATCAGTTACTAATTATGCTGCTTGATACATAAGTAGTCCTATATGGTAAGCACCAAGCTGACCTCATTTGTAGCTATGCCTGGTGCTGCTGCTGGCCTGCTCTCCTGCTTTCTCCAGATCACTCAAATTGGCGATTCTGTTAGAGTAGGGGATATGCGGTGCAAGTGTGAGTTTATGTATCAGAAAGTCTGGATTGTGTTGACTGTCACCTTCTCTGGGTGTCTCCTACTCACTGCATCCTACTCTGTTACACTACCCAAGACCTCCAGTAAAATAGCGAGAAAATGCTGAAAGTTTGTACCCATAGGTTTATTTGTTTACAGTGGCTCACTACGGCTGCCTCCTTCCCTCCCTTCCAATCTGTACTTACCCTCTTTTCTCCATTTGTTCTCTTCTCCTCCTCCATTCAAGGATAGCATTCGTCATCTCCGGGTCACCCGCACCACCCCATGGCCAAACATTTCAACTCCCTCTCCCACTCTGCCGAGGACATGCAGGTCCTGGGCCTCCTTCACCGCCACTCCTTCACCACCCGACGCCTGGAGGAAGAACGCCTCATCTTCCGCCTCAGAACACTTCAACCCCAGGGCATCAATGTGGACTTCACCAGTTTCCTCATTTCCCCTCCCCCCACCTTACCCCAGTTCCAAACTTCCAGCTCAGCACCGTCCTTATGACCCGTCCCACTTGTTAATCTTCCTTCCAATCTATCTGCTCCACCCTCCCCTCCAAACCTATCACCATTACCCCCACATCCATTCACCTATTGCACTCTCAGTTACCTTGCCCCCAGCCCCATCCCCCCTCCCATTTATTTGTCCACCCCCAAGGCTCCCAGCCTCAATCTTGATGAAGGGCTCCTGCCCGAAACATCAATTTTCCTGCTCCTCGGGTGCTGCCTGACCTGCTGTACATTTCCAGCACCATTCTAATCTTGACTTTAATCTCCAGCATCTGCAATCTTCACTTGCGCCTTGTCTAACTCATGGCTTTGTGCAACTTCATGGGCTGCATGATCCTAATGTCATCCCTATCTTTGTATGCTCCTCTTCCCTTTCCATCCAGCTCTCACAATTTCTGTCTCCCTTTCCTGTAGCTTATCGATAGATGCTCTTAAAAGTTGGGAATATATTCAGTACAACTGAATGGCTTGCTAGACCACCTCTGAGGGCTGTTAAGAATTAAATATAGTGTGGGAATCTGGATTCACACATAGGTCACACTGAGTAAGAATGGGAGACTTCCTTCCTGAAAATACTTTGCTAAAGAAACTTCCCATTTTTGTGTTACGAATTTCTAGCTTGTTTATCTTTCTTATGTGTATATATTTATATTGGACATATATCTACCAAAATTCACTATCTGGATCACAGTAAAAGAATGGATCCTTGACTAAGATTTTGGGGTTGGGAGTCAGTTTGTATTGTTAGACCTGCATATATCCATTGACTATAATCTAAGAGAAGAGAAGCAATGGACATTCGAACTAAAGCCATGCTTTATGTTTGGGTTCAGGTACTCAGTGGAAGGCTTCATTGATAAGAACAAGGACACACTCTATCAAGACTTCAAACGTCTAATGTACAACAGGTGAGGATGGGGCTTAGAGTTCCAATTACTGCAGTGTCTCTTTTGTACTTATTTAGGATTTAAAGTTCACGGCAGTAAAAGGCAACAGTTCATTCCATCCGATACTGTATAGGTCATGTGTCACTTCCTGTACTTGGAAGGTTTTACCACCATCAGGTATTAGATGGCTTGCTTGTGTCTCAATGGCTGCTCTTGAACATGTGCACTACAAAATAGATAAAAGGCAATGATTCACTCTTGCCAAATTTCGACCTCTATTTGCAAAAAGCAAATCTGGTTTGCCTCCAAAACTCTATTCACGGTACTTCAAAGCAATGTGGAGCTTGCAAAATAATTTCGGATTTTTAATATTTTTTTGAAACTTGCATTACAAAAATACTTAATGAAATAAATACTCCATTAATAAGGGAAGCTAGCAATAATTTCAAGATGCCATAAGTCTGAAAAGGCTTAGAGTGCATTTCAAATTGAAGAAGTTTATAAAAATAATAATGAAAAATCTCAAGGAGAATATGAGAAAACAAGAAAAGAGTTTGAAAACAATGAACAGGATATTCCCTTCCTTGGTGTGCAGGCACAATGATGAAAACGTCAGAAAAATACAGCACGAATGAAAAAAAATCAAAATTTGAGATTGAGAAAATGTTTGGCAATTTTACCTTTTCACTTTTAATATTGACTTCAGAATCTCATTACTAAGCAGCTTTGACCTTATTTCCATGCTTTTGCACCTTATTAACCCAACATGTCTTTGTATATGCCACTTCTAATGATCTTGTCATAGAGTCATAGAGATGTCCAGCAAGGAAACAGACCCATTGGTTCAACTTGTCCATGCCGACAAGATATCCTAAATAAATCTAGTCCCATTTGCCAGCATTTGGCC
Source organism: Chiloscyllium plagiosum (assembly GCF_004010195.1). Classification (NCBI taxonomy): domain Eukaryota; kingdom Metazoa; phylum Chordata; class Chondrichthyes; order Orectolobiformes; family Hemiscylliidae; genus Chiloscyllium; species Chiloscyllium plagiosum. Next base: position 35,240,895 of record NC_057713.1, on the reverse strand, counting down.
CATGTTTGTCTAAACCCATCTTATTCATATAACCATCCAGATGCCTTTTAAATGTTGTAATTTTACCAGCCTCACTTCCTCTGGCAGTTCAGTCCATACATGCACCACCCTCCTCATGAAAAAGTTGCCCCTTAGGTTCCTTTCCCCTCTCACCTTAAACCTATCCCCTCTAGTTTTGGACTCCCCCATGCCAGGGAAAAGAACTTGCCTCAAAGGCTCCAGGGAAAACAGCTCCAAACTACTCAGCATCTCCCTACAGCTCAAATCCTCCAATCCTGGCAACATCATCTTAAATCTTTTCTAAACCTTTTCAGGTTTAACGACATAATTCTTATAGCAGGAAGACCAGAATTGCAAGCAGTCTTCCAAAAGTAGCCTAACCAATGCCCTGTACAGCCGCAGCATGACCTCACAATTCCCATACTCAATACATTGACCAATAAAGACAAGCATAAAAAAACCTTCTTCACTATCCTGTCTACCTGCGACTTCACTTTCAAAGAATTATGAACCTGCATTCCAAGGTCTCTTTGTTCAGCAACATTTCCCAGGACCTTACCATTAAGTGTACATGTCCTGCCTGATTTGCTTTTCCAAAATGCAACACCTCACATTTACCTAAATTAAACTCCATCTGCCACACCTCGGCCCATTTGCCCCTCAGATGAAGGTCCCATTGTACTCTGAGGTGATCTTCACTGTCCACTATACCTTCTATTTTGGTGTTGCCTGCAAATTTACTCACCAAACCTCCGATGTTCACATCCAAATCATTTATATAAATGACGAAAAGCAGTTGACCCAGCACCAATCCTTGTGGCACTCCACTGGTTACAGGCCAAAAGCCTGAAAAGCAACCCTCCACGACCACCCTCTGTCTCCGACCTTCGAGCCAATTCTGTATCCAAATAGCTAGTTTGCCCTGCACTCCATGTGATCTAACTTACTAACTAGATTACCATGAGGATCCTTGACTGCCATCCTGAAAAAAGACCCATTTATCCCTACTGTCTGCCTTCTACCAATCAACCAATTAGTCAATCATCTATCCGGGGCAATATGCTGCCCCTAACACTATTAGCCTATTTAGCAGCCTCCTGCATGCACCTTGTCAAAGGCATCCTGGAAATCCAAACAGATCTCTTCCACTGGCTCTCCTTTGTCTGACTTGTTTGATTGCACAGGAAGGGTGATGGTGAGCCTGGTTGCACAATTAGCAAGGTGGAGCATTAGTGATGTGAAACTTGACAGAGAAAGGTAATTCTGAGCCATTGCAGAGAGGGCACCATGAATCTCACTCGACAAGAGACAAACTGAACATAGAAAAATCTGGAGTAAAAGCCGAAAAAATACCATATAGGAGACAAATTGAATTCTGAGATTGGTAAGAGTGAAATGAGTAACAGAAATCAAAGTTCCAGCCTCTGTTGGCATATATACTGCAAGGATGGAAATTATCATATATTTTTATATTATATAAAATCATATTAAATATTATATGTTGAAGAGTGACCAATCTAGTTTTATAAAAGACTCACCAGGGCAATTGGGGAAAACCTTAGGATCACATTAATGAAGAAATGGCAACATATCTAGATGACGGTAACCTGAAATCCATACTGAGGAAGTTGCAAATATTATAAGTGGGGAAATGCATTGCATATGGTGTGCATGGATTTTAAAAAGTCTTTGACAAATATGTACATGGCAGACTAATGGACGAGCTTAAGCTTAGAATTAGCCAAGGTAAAGTCACTATAATCCGACAGACCAATTTCTCATGTTCAGTTCAACTCTTGTATTGAGAACAGGAGTTGGGAGGTCATGTTGCGGCTGTACAGGACATTGGAATATTGTGTGCAATTTTGGTCTCCTTCCTATCGGAAAGATGTTGTGAAACTTGAAAGGGTTCAGAAAAGATTTACAAGGATGTTGCCTGGGTTGGAGTATTTGAGCTATGGGGAGAGGCTGAACAGGCTGGGGCTGTTTTCCCTGGAGCATCGGAGGCTGAGGTGTGACCTTATAGAGGTTTACAAAATTATGAGGGGCATGGATAGGTAAATGGGGTCAGGGAGTCCAGAACTAGAGGGCAAAGGTTTAGGGTGAGACGGGAAGGATATAAAAGAGAACTACGGGGCAACTTTTTCACTCACAGAGGGTGGTACGTGTATGGAATGAGCTGCCAGATGAAGTGCAATTGCAACATTTAAGAGGCATTTGGATGGGTATGTGAATAGGAAGGGTTTGGAGGGATATGGGTCGGCATGGACGGGTTGGACTGAAGGGTCTGTTTCCATGCTGTACATCTCTATGACTCTCTAACTCTTGTCAGGTGAGATTCATGGAGTCCTCTCTGCAATGGCTCAGAAACGAGCTTGGCGTCATTAATTCTACACCTCATTAGTTATGCTCTTCATCTCCGTTCCAGTGCAATTGCACAGGAGGAGAGGCAGAAGTACTTACCACTACCTTATAGGACCATAAGACCTTGCAGCTTTGTCAAGGGGAGGTCATGCCTGGCAAATGACAGGTTGATAGGAAAGAATTGATGGAAAGATGAGACTGGATGGGTCGAAGTAGACTGGTTCCAGTAGCTGATATGAAAATTTAGAACAGAGAATAGGTAAATGTTTTCACCCAAAGTCTCATGAGATTTTGGAATTCACTTCCAGGATTAGCTATTGAGGCAGAAACTACTTCAGCTAACAAGAAAGGACAAAAAGGGAATTGACAGGCTATGAGAATGGTAAATGAGATTAGGGCTATTTTTCTTCCAGGTAGGTTAATAGACGATTGTCTGTTGTAATTTGCATTATACCCCTTAGAGATTTAATTTACAACAGTGAACTGAATAAGAAGAATTCCAGCTTTGCTTGACATTGCCAACCAGCTATGTCCAAAAGATCATTCAGAATGCTCAACCCCTGATTACAGCTGAAGTGATTTAGCCATCCACATTTTGTTTAGCATAGTGGTTTGGTTTTGTTCCATTACTCAGCCACCTTGTCATCAATACAGATCTGTCAAAGTGGCACTGTGGTCAACATGCTGCCTCACAGTGCCAGAGACCTAGGCTCAATACCAGTCTTGGGTGACTGTGTGTGTGGAGTTTGCATATTCTCCTTGCGTCTGTGTGGGTTTCTGCTGGTGCTTTGGTTTTCTTCCAGAGTCCAAAGATGTGCAAGTTAGCTGGATTAGTTGTGCTAAATTGACCAAAGTATTCAGGTATGTGTAGGTTAGGTGCGTTAGCCATGGGAAATGCAGGGCTACAGGGATGGGTCTGGGTGGGATGCTCTACAGAGAGTTGGTGTGGAATCATCGGGCTGAATGGCCTTTTTCCATGTTGTGGAGATTCTATGGATTTCTCCCTGAAAGATATAGTACTATTAATAATATTATTCTGATAGATTTTAAAAACTCAAATAACCTAATTTTACAAATTTCATTCAGTTGTAGAAGTTTTGGTTATGTTGGAGTTGTGGTTGGGATTAATGGTAGTGAGCTTCATTATACACACAACTATATGATTCCATGAAACAACTCAAACATGGGCATTAATAAGAGATTTTATCTGAAAACTCTTTTTTAAAAGTTGTTATACTTAAAATGTCCATCAGAGGGCACTGAGACCATAAAATGAATACTGACAAATTCTTTGGGGACAAAGTGAATCGGCTCTGAAAGCGTGGAGCAAGGTACATAATTAACCGGTACCTTCAGCTGCCAATGCAAGGAGTATGCAAATATCATGCTGCCTGCACATTATGACCACAGGAGGCATTCAAGATTATCCCATCCTCAGTGCAATATTCACGCTCCGTCCTCATGCCCATTAACATCCTTATTTTTATTGAATATATATATTTCTTTCTTAAATATATTCACTGACTTGGAATCTACAGTCTTATGTGGTAGAGAATGCCACAGGTTCACCACTCTCTGAATTAAAAAATTTCTCCTTACCTCAGTTCTGCAATAGCCTACTCTGTGTCCTGAGACAGTGACTCCCCTGTTCTAGACCCCACAGATAGGGAGAAATATAATTGCTACATCCAGTCTGTCCAGCCCTGTCAGAATCATATAACTTCAATGAGACCCCCTCTCATTCTTCTAAACTCTAATGAACAGAGGCCTAGTCAACCCAATCTCTCCTGCGACAATCTGATCATCCAGGAATCAGTTTGATGAACGTTTGCTACACTCCCTCAATGGTAACTAAATCCTCCCTTAAGCAAGGAGACCAAAACTAAACACAGTATTTAGGTGTGGTCTCACTAAAGCCCTGTACAGCTGCAATAAGATTTACATACTCCTGTACTCAAATCCTTTTGCAATAAAGAGCATATCATTTATCAACCTTACTCTTTTCAGTGACTGATGTAAATGGACACCCAGGTCCCTTTGTACATCACAATTTCCCAAGCTATCATCATTTAAATAATACTCTGCCAATCTGTTTTTCTAACCAAAATGGATAATTTCACACTTACCCACACTATACTGCATCTGTTATGTACTGCCCACTCACTCAACTTGCCAAATTGCCCTGAAATGTCTTTACTTCCTCCTCATTACTCATAATCCCATATACTTTGAGTCATCATTAAACATGGAAATATCACATTTCACCTAAATAATTTATATAAAGGTATTGTGAATAGCTGGAGCTCAAGTGCTGGCAAATACTTAGTGAGATAGAGTCATAGAGATGGACAGCATAGAAACAGACCCTTCAGTGCAATTTGTCCTCACCAACCAGATATCCCAGATTAATTTATTCAGTTTGCCAGCATATGACTTATATCCCTCCAAACCCTACATATTCATATACCCATCCAGATGCCTTTTGAATGTTGTCGTTGTACCAGCTTCTACCACTTCCTCTGGCAATTCATTCCATACATGACCATCATTTGCATGAAAACATTGCCCCTCAGGTCCCTTTAAATCTTTCCGCTTTCACCTTAAACCTATGTATTCTAGTGTTGAATTCCCCTAAATTGGAGAAAAGACCTTGACTATTCACCTTACCGATGCCTCTTATGACTTTATAAATCTCTATAAGGTCACCCTTCAGTCTCTGACACTCCAGGGAAAATAACCCCATTTTCAGCATCTTCCTAAATATTACTAAATACCTCTCAATTAAAACATATTCCTGAGAGGAAGAGGAATGGTAAAAAAGGTGAAAAATCAACCATTGATTAACAAGGAACTCAAGGATAACATAAAGGCAAAAGCTAGAGCACATCATACTGCAAACGTTTGTGGCACTCTGGAGAACTGGGAGAACTTTAAACAACAGCAAGCCATAACTAAAATCAAAATCAAAAGAATTAAGCTGAACTATGAAAGGAAACTAACAGAAAACATTAGTACTGATCCCAAACGTTTCTACAAGTCTGTAAAAATGAAGAGAATAATGAAAGAAATGTTGGCCTTTAGATGATGAAAAAGACAAGGTAATAATAGGAAACTCAGAAATGGCAGCAGCACTAAACCGATATTTTATTTCTATTTTCCCAGTGGAAGATAATGATTTCTTCCCATAAACTACAGTCCCTAAGGAGGAACTTGGTGAAATTACTATAACTAGGAAGAAGGTATTAAGTAAACTGATGAGATAAAAGGCAGATAAAATCCCTGGCGCCCAATAGCCTGCACCTAAGGTATTAAAGTTGTTGGCAGCAGAGATAGTGAATGCATTGGTTATGATATTCCAAAATTCCCTGAATTCTGGAAAGGTACCAGTGGATTGTAAACATGCTAATGTGACACTCTTATTCAAAAAAGATGTGCAACAAGTAGGAAACCATAGACCAGTTAGTTTGACCTCGGTAGTAGGGAAGTTGTTGGATTCAATCATAAAGGAGGAGATAAGTGAATACTTGAAAAAACAAAGCTCAATTCACCAGTGTCAGCATGGTTTCATGAAGGATAAGCTGTGATTGACAATCTTGCTGGAGTTCTTAGAGAATGTAAGAGCAAAGTGGATGCTGGGAATCCGATGGATTTGGTATATCTAGACTTTTAAAGGAATTTGACAAAGTACTAAATTAAAGATTAATCCAGAGGCTCGATCCCAGGGTGTTAAGTACAGCATTGGCTTGGATAGACAATTAGCTGACTGGCATAAAACAGAAGGTTGGTATAAATAGGTTCTTCTCTGGTCCTATTTATGGTCTTATGGGTGGTGAACTGTAATTAGCAGGGTTCAGTTCTTGGATCTCAATTATTTAAAAACTATATAAATGATCTGCAAGCAGGGATAGAATGTAACATAGCAAAATTCATGCGCAATATTAAAATAGGTGGGAAAGCAAGCTGTGGTTAGGAGATAAAGAGTTTACTGATGGATATTAATAGGCTAGGAAAATGGGCCAGAATCGGGCAGATGGAGTTGAATGCGGATAATTGCAAGCTTGTTCATTTTGACTGGCAAAATAAAGGGGAAGATTATTATTTAAATGGAAAGCAAATTCAAACTGTGTCAGTGTAGAGGGATCCAGGCATTTTGTGCACAAATTGCAGAAAGTGGGTATGCAAGTGCAGCATATAATAAGGAAGGCGAATGGAATCCTGACAGTTATTGCAAAAGGACTGGCTTATAGAAGAAAAGAAGTGTTGATACAATTATTTAGTGAGACCACATTTGGTATATTGCATTCAGATTTGTTCTCCTTACTTGAGTTCATAGTGAAACCAGAGGCAGTTCAGAGAAGGTTCACCAGATTAATTCCCAGGACGAAAGGGCTGTCATGCAAGGTGCGATTGAAAAACTCAGGCTTGTGCTCGCTGGAGTTCAGAAGAATGAGGGGGGTTTGATTGAGGGAGAGAAAATGCTAAAGGGGATTGATAAGTTAGACGTTGAACAGATGCTCCCCCTTGTGGGACAAAGAGGTCATAGATATCGAGGGCGAGGATACAGGTTCAAAGCTGAGCTGAGGAGAAAGAAACTCCTTCTCTCAGAAGGTTGTGAATCTGTGGAACTCACTGCCCCAGAGTGCAGTGAAGGCACAATCAATCAACAGATTCAAGAAAGAAGTAGATATGTTTCTGATGAAAAGTGAGATAAAGGGCTATGGGGAGCAAGCAGGAGAGTGGAACTGAGACCAGAATAAGATCAGGCATGATCATGTTAAATGGTGGAATAAGCTTAAAGGGCTGAATTGCCTACTCCCACTCCTAATTCCTATGTTCCTATGATCTAATGGTTTCATTGCAACTCAAGCAGAATCCACCCATTGTCTTGGTGCTGTGGTGGAAGCTCAGACTAAAGTCACGCCACCTTGTTGTACACATGCTGTCATCATGGCTTCAGGTTCCAGTGTTAAAAGAGCTTGCAGGGTCTCACTGGATGTCCTCCAACACATTGATAAGGTTTCTCCAGTGTCACTCTGGGGGCAGTGACAGTGGAACACAACTTGTTATCTCTTTCAGAACACTAGCATTCTTTCTCCTACCACTGTTACTGCCCATACTGAGATGGTGCAGTCCAAATCTGATTCTTTAGATCCACAGCTGCTCGGGGTCAACCTGCAAGGACATCTTCAGTTGCCCCAAATAAATGTCAGTAGCGTTCCACTGACCAGGCTGTAGCCACAAGGATGATAAAGGCACATGGTAGACAGGAAGGGAATACACACCGGTGATGAGTTGACTTTCTAATGGAATACTGGATGGTTCATTTATAAAGTTATATAAATGGTGTTTGGAATGTTTTGTACTGGCTTGTATTTCAGCACTATGGTCCTTATAGTGATCAATAACAGATGGAAGGCAACATATTTGATGGTGGTGAATGGAAAGTTAATCTTGAAATTATTACTTCTGCAGTCAGATGAATCCAACGTAGACAGTCTGGCTGGAAAGGAAATGTGCTAGTTGTAACCTCCATTCCTCCCCCTTTCTCCTCCATCTCTTGCTCCTTGGCTGATCAGTGTCTACCTGGTGGCCCCATGATGTTAAGATTGTGCAGGGTTATATAAAATAATGGATCAGAAGGAGTTAATACTCATGTTACATTGAGCTCCACTCAATCTAATGGTGCATATGGTTTTTGATTGGAAACAGTTAAGTTCTGTACAAGTAACTAAGGGCGAGATGTACTATGTACAGCAGCCAGAAGTCCTCAGTAATTATGCCTGTTAACTCCTGCTATCATGAAATAAATTATTTTGTTATGTAAGATAAGTGCATCATTTGTTTAGAATTAACATTTCAGGTCCTGTGATCTTTCTTCAGAACAGAAAAAACAGTTTTGAGGAAGGGTCACTGGACTTAAAGCGCTAACTCTGCTTTCTCTCTGAAGATGCTGCCTTAACCCGCTGAGTTTTTCTGAAAAATTCTGATTTCCAGCATCCACAGTCTTTTGGTTTTTTTTGTTTGGAAGCTAATTAGTGCTGTTTTATTACTATCGTGCAATACATGACCTTGTTATGTGAGACATTAGATTCCTCAGTGGTTTATTCTCTACCACTGAAAAGTAGAAAGGCTCTGTGCAGAGAAGGGAGGATTAGTTGCAGCAAACTAACAAAACCAGAATACCACAGGTTGGTGAGAATGGTATCCGAGAATATGACCAGACCATAAACGATTGTCATACAGCTCTGCAGTATTGCAGCAATGTACCAGAGTACCCCAGGCAAGGGAAGTAAGAATTCCTTAAGCATACCAGTGATCTGATTGATGACATTTTCTGTGGTGGCATGGCTCTTGTAACATGAATTGTTGCCCATGCATATATCAGTTGTTGTCTAAAGTTATGAGCTAGGTAGTCAGCAGAACCCTTGTTGCCCAGGAGCCACTTTTTGGATTCTCATGGTCACCCACTTGCTTACAATACAGTGGACTGGCACAGAATGATGGGTCATAATACCACACCAATAAAATGGCACTGATGTGAGAAAAAAAAAATAAGGGTCACCGTGGGTGGCATGGTGGCACAGTGGTTAGCACTGCTGCCTCACAGCGCCAGAGACCCGGGTTCAATTCTGCCTCAGGCGACCGACTGTGTGGAGTTTGCACATTCTTCCCGTGTCTGTGTGGGTTTCCTCTGGGTGCTCCGGTTTCCTCCCACAGTCCAAAAATGTGCAGGTTAGGTGAATTGGCCAAGCTAAATTGCCTGTAGTGTTAGGCGAAGGGGTAAATGTAGGACAATTGGTGGGTGGCGGGTCGGTGTGGGACTTGGTGGGCCAAAGGGCCTGTTTCCACACTGTAAGTAATCTAATCTAAACTGCTGCCAGGATAATGGAGAATCATGAAGCACTTGGTGTGGTCACACATCAGCTGGACACTGAAAAAGTGGAATAGTACACCTCTAAATTTACATGCAATATCCCAAAGCGATGTCCATGTAGTTAGAAGCCCACTCTGTCTTGGCAGCCAGAATGAAATACTTTGAACTCTCTTTAATTACTGAGCCACTTCCCTTACAAAACATGGGCAGGTGAAATGAGAGATGTGAGAAAAGCCTGATGTCAAAATATTTATGCCCATAACATTCTCACACACACTGGCAATGCTACCATCACCCAGCCCCTATGTTGGATGCAATCAGTGGTAGATTTTGGAACACTCCTGTTTAGTGAAGTGTATATGTTACAGACATTGATCCTTAGGTTGAGGTAGGTAAATAGCTTCCTGAGGAGCTAAGGTTGGACAAGGTGGTCAAGGGGAAAATGACAAATCAGTGTTATTGTGATCAGCTGAACTCACAAACTTCCAGTATACCATTCCAGCACCTGCACTAAAGACCTACCTACAAAATAGGTATTGGCATGCTCCATTCCCGGCATGGACACTATTTCCAACTCAAAATACATAATCACACTCCTATCAGTCCAAAATGATCAAATTCAATTCTAGAAGTAAGCTTATTCACAGCATGAGAAATATAAATTTCCTGATACATGGGGAGACGGGGTCACCTAAATACATCACAATCAATGCAGTGGAGTTGGAAAGGTGATATCTTCTGTCCGTATCTAATGTGTGTTATACTAATTTTGTGACTTTTTGAAGGTTCAACATTTCGGGAACTGTACTTTGGATCTAATCAGTGCTGTTCCTGTCCTAGGAATCTTATTCAATGTTGGAATTAAGCAAAGAGAACAACTCCACATTTCTTGGACTTTACAGCTGGTCTTGATGGGTTAAAATCTATCATAATTAATGAACCGACATATGCATTTTTCTGCTTTTAGTTCTAACCCTGTGTTGAAAGACATGTGGCCAGATGGGAAACTGAGTATTACAGAGGTCACCAAACGACCTCTGACTGCCGCGACCCTCTTCAGGAGTTCCATGATTGCACTCATTGTTAACTTGGAATGTAAGGTAAATAGAGTTTGTCTGAGTCAAACAGCCAACTGCGCTGTTCATACATTACAATGACAGTACATTGCAAATCCTCTCTGATGTTCATCATTGTTCACCTAGTCTGATCTTCATCATTGCTTCCCTCTTTCCCATGCTGGTTGTGTTGTGTTCTTAGATTAGATTAGATTAGATTAGATTAGATTAGATTAGATTAGATTAGATTACTTATATTAGATTAGATTAGATTACTTACAGTGTGGAAACTTCCCATGCTGGTTGTGTTGTGCTCTTGTGGCACAGTGGATAGAGACCCAACCTCTGAGCTAGAAGTTCTGGTTTGGAATCTCAGTCCAAGACTTGACACCTAAGGAAGGTGTGTTCATAATGCATACAACCAGATTGAGTCCTTCCAATACATGCCAATGGCAATTAAGAGTGCAAAAGATTCCTGGCCAGGTATGTGTTGGAAAAAAAATCATTGGAGCCTCACTGTATGTTGTTGTAGCAACTTGAACTTTGTGAATTAACAGTAATACTCCCCCACTTCAATACCGCTATGTTGTGGTTCCAGGTTAGGGCACAGCTTGGCAAGTTGTTGACCCCTGAAGAGTGCTTCATAAGGGGACAGGTCATTGGCAGTCATTACCACCCACACACAATCCAATCACATGCATATAAGGGAATCACTATTCATTTACATGTGAGTGTAGTCCATTTGCAGTTCACACACTCATATGAGGAGTTGGTGGCATGGTGGATGTGTAACTGGACTAATAATATCCTGGGACATCGGTTCAAATCCCACCATGACATTTAACTGATTAATAAGAAATTTAGAATTGAAAACAAGTCTTTGGAATGGAACCATCAAACTCTCGTCATCTATCTGTCGTAAAACTCATCCAGTTCACTAATATCCTTCAGGAAAAGAAATCTTCCATCCTTGTCTGGTCTGGCCTACATGTGATTCCAGTCCACACAATTTGATTGGCTGCTAACTGCCTCACAAACAACTATCCAAGACATTCATTTCAAAGGAAGTTATGGATGATTAATAAATGCTGGCCTTGTCAGTGCCTCATCACATGAAAGATTAAAAACAACAACTCATTCACATGTCTCCTTCAAACACAACTTCATTCACGTGTGTCAAGTACTCAAATCATAGAAATAGAGAAACATAGAAATTTACATCGAAAGTATTCAATCTATTTACAGAGGAACCTCAATTATCCAAAGGACATGGCAGGGAGTATTTCATTCCAGTTAATTGAATGCTAGATAATCGATGCCAATAACATCATTAGTCAAGCATCAGGACCTTGCAATCTTGTTCAGATAATCTGAAGTTCGGTTAATTGAATGCCGGATCATTGAGGTTCTTCTGTATTATGTTGACATAAATACACAGCTCATTCCCACAGAGGCAGAACTTGTTCACACATATATGTACAACTTACACAGGTACATTATACATTAATTCACAGCCACATATAACCTCAAGTCTTATTCACAGCCTGTACACCAGTACATAACTTATTCATGCACACATTCAGACAAAGCTCAATGACATACACAAAATTCATTGGTGCGTCTCATTGATACTGAATTCATTCACTAATCTCCCTCACATGATCACATCTGCATGCAGTTCAATCATATGTCTTGTCACATACCAATCATTCACTTACATACACAACCTGCACACATCACACTAACAACATGTTTACATTTCTCATTCATATTCATTCATTTGTCCCATACATATGCCTCATTCAGGCACACACAACTCAGAAGCCAGTCTCACTCCTACACAATTCATTCACTAGTCCCATTCACTCACATCATATTCACGCACGCTGTTCTATATTAAAACTCATATTTAATCTTATCTTTTTGTTCTAGACTCCACAATCACAAGAAGCAATATGTTTCGATCGACTTTCTTCCAACTTTTCACTTCCACCAAATCACCTTGCAATCTTCTCTGTTCTAACTAAACTAGATTAAATTGGCCTCTGGAAAACTGATTCAGGCTCTGGCCTGCAGCTTTGACCTCTATGACAGCCTCTCTGTTTTATATGTTCTAACATATCCAAGGGACTGTTGTCATTGTTCTCTGCCATCACAATTAATTAGTCTTGTTTCCAAGGGAGTAGAATGCAGGACAGTTGTCCCCTTCCCCTGCTGCTGCCAGTTGAGACATAATCCAAGGTCAGGGCTAATCTAAGCACATTTGACTAGTTTGCAGCGTTGTTACATGGGAATATCATGCAGAAAGTGAGAGTGTAGAAGGTGTGTGGGAGAAAATTAAATAGGTAGGGTAGGGTACATGATTATGGTGCCTTCCTGAAGAAGGGCTTATGCCCAAAATGTCGATTCTCCTGTTCCTTGGATGCTGCCTGACCTGCTGCGCTTTTCCAGCGACACATTTTCAGCTCTGATCTCCAGCATCTGCAGCCCTCACTTTCTCTCTACATGATTATGGTGGTTGAAACAGTATTGTGGGAGGAAATAAAATTGCCAGGTGCAGTGCAGGCTAAGACCAGATTTGTAAGGACTTTAGATATCCTGGCTGATGATCAAATGGGTTTCTCTTGTTCGGTACTCATTTATGTTTTATTTTCATTCAAGGGCAAAGGTCAACAAAATTTATTTTAAAAGATAAGATTCAGTGTGCGTCATTTTACAGCAAGTGAGATGAGGAAATGTTTATTCCTACAAGGAAATCAGGAATACATGAAAACATGGGGCTTCTCAGACTTTTCAACTTTAACACTCTTAGTGGAACAAAGAAAAGCAACATTACATTTTGACAGATTCTTTACTTTCCATGTCACTTGGTCGGGACATTGAGTGATATTTTGTTATAGCCAACTAGGAGCCTAAAATAGGAAACAGTTTGACTTTTTGAATTTTATAGAATGAGGATGAGTGGGAAACACTTTGATCCATTGGAATTGCATACAATAAAGTCAGAAGGATGGCAAATGGTCATGTCGACTCTATGCAGAGTGATTAACTGGGAATGCCCTTGACATATTACAGCTCTAGACAATGTGAGTGAATAGGAAGCAGTTCTATCCATTTCATTCTGTATAGTGGAGTGAATATGCTCGAACTCTTGATCTACCAAGGTTCTGTACTAAGGGAGTGAATGGGAAGATGTTTGGATCATTCTAATGATGAATTTGAATTATGTACAGTCCTCACATGTAAACAACCACCTTGAAATGTTCATATATTCTAACAGTCTTGTACACCCTTTTGCCGCATTGCAGGAACCCTACTACGTACGATGCATTAAGCCAAATGAACAGAAATCTCCCTTAATCTTTGACTATGAACGCTGTAGACACCAGGTGGAATATTTGGGACTGTTGGAAAATGTACGAGTGCGGCGAGCTGGATTCGCTTATCGGCAACCATATGAGCGTTTCCTGCTGAGGTAAATCTATTTCTGCGTATTCCTGATGTTTACAGGCTTAGGAGTGGAAAGCTGAGCATTCATTTAGGAACAGAGGAACAGGAGTAGACTATTCCGCTTCCTCGAGCCTGCCCCACCATTCAGTATGATCATAGCTGATCGAGCATTTCACTCCCTTTTATCCAACCCATCCCCATAACCCTGAAAGCTATTGGTAGTCAAAAACATATTTAAAGGGAATAAGTCTGGCTATGCAGTTTCTTTTTCCATTCGTGTTTATTCCCCAGTAGAGTGGTAAATGTATCTTCGGCCTATGATACTAGATGATATATCGAGTCCAGTGATCCTTCTTCAGAACTGATGGTAGCTGGGAATAGTTATGTACTTTTATAAGCTTTTATTTGCAGAGATTTACGTTACTCATGCATTGCCTAATCCAGCCACCATAGCAACAGTGAATGCCCTGTTCATGGCCATAACTGATGCATAGAACATCAAAACATAGGAAACAGGAGCATGAGTAGGCCATTCAGCCCTTTGACCCTGCCCCACCATTCAATATGATTGGGGCTGATCATCCAACTCAGTATTCTTTCTCCCACATATCTAATCCTTGAAAATATTCAATGCTTTGGTCTCGATCACTTTCTGTGGCAAAGAATTCCACAGGTTTATCAATCTCTGGATGAATAAATTTCTCCTTATCTCAGTAATCAACAGACATCATCACATCTGCCCAATTTCTTTAACGATGTTATCTAATTTCAATCCCATTTAATTAATCACACTCAACATTGCACAGAAACATCTTATGTGTTTTATTATAACATTGACTCTAGACCAGATAGACCAGAGTCTTTAAAACAGTGTGTTATGATCCCAGCTGATGTTACTAGTGTACAAGTCATAGCGCAGACTTAAGTCTTGATAGATCATGTTTTGCTTTTTTTTTGGGGTTATAATAAGGTGATCTATCACTGAAACATAAGCATGTAATATTGCAGATTTAGTTTTAACAATCAAAACAGTTGCATAATATAAATGAAGATAAACGGGAATAAAACAAACTATTCACATATAACACAAATTTAAAGATTTTGAAACACAAGGTATAAATATAATCTCAATAATCCCAGAGAGTTTGCCCATCACCCCATGATGTTCAGTGGGATAACCATCATCAAATTCCCCACCATTAACATCCTGTAGTTACCATTGACCAGAACTAGACCGGCTCTATAAATACAGTGGTTACAAGAGCAGGTCAGGAATCCTGCGAGGAGAAAGTGAGGTCTGCAGATGCTGGAGATCAAGGTTGAACCATGATGTTCAGTGGGATAACCATCATCAAATTCCCCACCATTAACATCCTGTAGTTACCATTGACCAGAACTAGACCGGCTATATAAATACAGTGGTTACAAGAGCAGGTCAGGAATCCCGCAGCAAGTAACCCACCTCCTGTCTCCCCATATCCCACCCACAACCTACAATGCACAAATCAGGAGTGTGATCAAATACTCTCAACTTGCTTGGATGAATCTAGCTCCAATAACACTCAAGAAGCTTGATACTATCCAGGATAAAGCAGTCTACTTGACTGGCACCTTATCCACAACCACTTCCTCTCTCCACCATCAACACTCAGTAGCTGCATTATGTAGCATATGGAAGATCCACTGCAGAAATTCCACAAGGCTCTCTATAAACCATTTTTCAAACTCATTATCACTTCCATCCAGAAGAACAGGGACAGCCAGCATTGCCCACATTCCATGAGTAAATTTTAACAAAGTTATTTTTCTGAAATGGCTGAAAATAAAAAGAATCCTGTATGATCTCACCATTCCTTTTATGTTGTGCATGCCACATATAGAAAGAAAAATACTACTACAAGCCTGCTATTTTAAAGCTACAACAACAAATAAAAGAGAAGGATCATTTTAAAGCTAGCACCAAAAATAAAAAATGGGAAAAAGCACTGGATTTTTCTGATGTTTCAAAAGAGCAGAGGAAAACAGTAAAAATGGAAAGCAAATTCATAATAATGGATTGGCATTCTTTGACTTCTGTCAGAAATTTACTTGTTCAAATAAAGATTCAATCTTTACATTATGGTTCAGCAGACAGCTGACAAACAACAACCAGCAGTCAAATGCAGCCACCTTCCCCAAACGCTGCAATCTGCAGATTATGCATTAGACTTCACAGCCATTTCAGAACCTATTGAACTGGAGTGAAAGCAATTCACCCTTGATCCTACAAAGAAGATATTTGTATGCGCCTTCAGTTCTGAAGAATGGTCCTTGACCTGACATGCTAACTCTATTTCTCTCTCCACAGGTGCTACCAGTAATGTTCAACTCTTACAACTCATTGTGTTTTTATTACTCTCCCAATTTGTCTTTCTCAGAGCCTCACACTTTTCTACCTTGAACTCCATCTGCCACATTTTTGTCCACTCACTTAATCTGTTCCTGTTCCTTTGTGACATTGTGATACTGTCCTCTGAAATTACTTTGCCTCCTATGTTTATGTCATCTGCAGACTTTGGTGTGTAACTCTGTACATGCTCCAAATTGTTAGAATTTATATAAGGAAAATATGGGGCTCCAACACAGACACAGACATATTCATCATGGCCCATCACTAAACATACAATTTATCTCCATTCTATGCAGCCTCCTAACAAATTATCAGCCCATATAATGAGGTTAACTCCAATTCTGTGTGCTGTTATTTGTGCGAACAAACTCTCATGTGGAACCTTCTTCAATGTGCTGTTGAGGACTACATAGATAATATCCATTGACATTCCTGTTAACTTACCTAAAGCTGAAAGAGGATCAGGAATGATAAAGCTACATACACCATGTTTTGTTAGTGAATAAAGTTGCATAGTCTATCATTAATCAGATCCACAGAAGGACTGTAAGCTTTCATGACCAGGCACATCACAGCATCATAGAAAAGTATGGACAAAAGGACATCTTTTAGCCCATTTGTCCATGCTTTGTGTGAGAGAGTTATCCAACCTTATCCCACTTTCAAGCTCCATATCCAAATCCTTGTAACTTGTGACATTATAAACGCATAGCTAAACAATTTTCAAATGTGATGCTGGTTTCAAAGTAAGATTTTAAATGCATTCCCACCTCCCAAACTCTGGGTAAATAAACAGTCTCCCCAAATTCTCTCTAACCTTTCTCTGACTTGATTTAAATTAAATTTGTGCCCCGGTAGTGGAAGTACCCCTGCTATAAATGTGTGTGTGTGTATGTGTATGTGTGTGTACGTACTTGAAGGTATATTAGTTACTTGAACATGCTTTAATATTTCTGTACAATTTTAAACATGTACGTCAGGTATAAGATGATTTGTGAGTACACTTGGCCCAATCACCTGATGTCAACAGACCTGGAAGCCACCCGTATGATCATAGACCAACATGACTTCCAGCAAGATGTTGCTTATGGAAAGACAAAGCTATTCATTCGTACACCACAAACGCTGTTTGGACTGGAATCAGCACGAGCAGAAACAATTCCTTTCATTGTGCTGTTTCTGCAGAAGGTAAAAGTATGAGGTTGGATTCAAGCAATTTATTAACCCATCAGCTATAGACCTTTACAACTTGGGGAGACCATTTGGTCCATCTTATCTATGCCAGATCACCAGAGCAATTTCAAAACTAAAGTTGATTCGCCATCTATCAACAATAATTTTCTGGATAAAGAAACCAAATGAAATGAAGATGCTGGAAATCTGAAACAAGAACAAAAATTGCTGGAAAATCTCCAAATGTCTGGCAGCAACTGTGGAGAGAAAGGGCTGATGAAGGGTTTTTGCCCGAAACATTGATTTTCCTGCTCCTCAGATGCTGCCTGACCTGCTGTGCTTTTCTAGCACCACTTTAATCTAAACTCTGGTTTCCAGCATCTGCAGTCCTCACTTTTGCCTAATTGATTTTAACCTTACTGCTAATCCTCCTGCAAGGATGCCTACCGTGAAGAAGTTCTCCTCCTCTCTCCACAAGAATCTCAGTGTGTGTCTCTCTCTCACTGCAACCCCAGGTCACCTCCTCTGCCCTGAAACTCTTCACCTATTGTACTCTTTGCTACCTTCTCCGCAGCACCCCCCACCCTCCCCAACCTTATCTCTCCACCCTGGATGCTGGCTGCCTCCATTCCTGATGAAGGGCTTTTGCCCAAAACGTTAATTTTCCTGCTCCTTGGATACTGCCTGACCTGCTGTGCTTTTCCAACACCACTCTAATCTAAACTCTAATCTAAACTCTGTGGAGAGAAGTCAGACTTAACATTTTGGATCCAGTGACCATTCTGCAAAAAGTTCAGACATATTAACTCTGATCTCTCTCCATCTATGCTGCCAGGCCTACTGAGATTTTCCAGCAATTTCTGTTTGTGTTTCAATAACCCTCTGAGCCTATATCAGTTTTAAACATCCATTCAAGTTTCTATTAAGAGATGCATTGGTCTCTGTCTCTCTCTGGTTCATTTTGACATCTGAGGGGAGGTCTAAGGTCAAAAATGGCATTTGGCCAACAAGTTAAAATTTGATAGGTGAGCTGAAAGGTGCCAAGTAATTATCTCACCAGATTATAACCACAAGTTAGACCAGGATGGCTGCCAGTGAACTAAATTGACATACAGCGAGGGAAGAGTGGATTACTGGAATTATGGAGGAGCATTATCCTGAGGCAGCATCTGTCCAGCACTGCATGTAGCTGCCAAGTCCACAAAAATAACTCGTCATTCACTTTAATAGCCTCTTCAGTTCCATCATCAGTGAAACTGGTCGGAATGTATAATTCCCCGGCTCCAGCTAGATGCAATCTGAGAAGCTAATCAAGTCCCAAATTATGTCATAGGGCACTAACTCCTGTATTAAACAGGGCTTACCTCTGGAAACAAAGGGCTGTGGGTATCTGCTGGTAAATCCTTTTCAAAATGGAACCAGCTGCCTGGCTGGTGTTAATGGGGCGGTAAGATTATGATGTCATTTACAACAGCTGTTAGTGCTAGGAGAAGGCAGTTAAATGAATAAGACTGTGACTGGACATGAAATAATCCTAAATGCTTCTGAGTATAGAATTTTTTCTTTCTATCTTTTAGTGACAGTTATAGATGGATAATGTCTGTGTGACTATTCTTTATGACTCTATGTAAGACAACAGAAATGAAAGGGTTAACCTAGGCTGAAGCTCAGCTGATTCTGATGTCTATCATCAGTTCGTGTAGCATGGGGCAGTGTAAGGAGATTGAGCACAGCCCAGATGAACTCTGGCACAGTTTTCTGATCAGAGAATCCCTGCAGCGTGGAAGCAGGCCATTTAACCTAGCAACACTCTGAAAAGCATCCCACCTAGACACACCCCCCCTTCCCAATCCTTGTAACCCTGCATTCCCCACAACAAATTCACCTAGCTGCACACCTCTGCAAACGCACGCAGACACAGGGAGAACGTGCAAACTCCACACAGGCAGTTGCACGTGGCTAGAATTGAACCTAGGTTCCTGGCACTGTAAGTTAGCAGTGCTAACACTGAGCCACTGTGCTGCCCTAATGGAGGCATATTTGTCTTCTCTATCTCTTATTAGTATTGGTTAATATGCCTAAGAATTAGTTTAAACTGTATGTAGTTACTAAGATGTAATAAACCACTTATTGTCATATAAGACCTGGGCATGAAACATGGTAACAACATATGAGCTTCTCATCACTGTTATAATGATAATTAGATTGGATTCCCTACAGCGTGAAACAGGCCCTTCGACCCAACCAGTCCACACCAACCCTCTGAAGAGTAACTTATCCCCCTCTGACAATGGACAATTTATCATGGCAAATTCACCTGGCCTGCACATCTTTGTGCTTGTCGGAGGAAACCCACATAGACACAGGGAGAATGTGTAAACTCCACACAGATAGTCACCTGAGGCCGGAATTGAACTGGGGCCCTGGTACTGTGAGGTAGCAGTGCTAACCACTGAGCCACCGTGCCACTCCAAACAAAGCAACTGACTTTACATTCACCTTTTCAAAACCCATAATTGTTTTACAAACATTCAAATACACTCTGCTCTATTGTCGCTGTGCCATATCTCAGATGAGATATTACACTGAGGCCCTCTCCAGTCCTACATTTGCTGCTGGCCTGGCAGCATCATCAATGTAGATTGCCTCAATGTTGTTTCTGGGAGTTTGCTGCATGCAAATTAAATGCGGAATTTCCTAAATTGTAACAGTGACTCAAATTCAAAACATTTTGAATGTCTGGAGGGTATGAAAGTTGTGACATCAAACTAATTTATTTTTATTTGTTGCCTATAAAGATACTATGTGAGTTGAGCTGTCATAATGTGGTTCATTTTGCTTAGACCATAAGAAACAGGAACAGGAATAGGCCATTCGGCCCCTCAGGATCACGACTGCCTTTTGGGAGCCCTGTAATATAATCCCAGCAAGGTAATGCCCTTTGTTTATTTGTAAGCTCTACCCAGATGGCCTCATTTGAAATCTAGGATGTCTTCCCTCATTACTGCAGTGATGGATTCCTTTGTCAACAACGCAATGCCCCCAACTCTCTTATTTCATTGTGCCTGAAACTTCCATACTCTGGAAAGTTGAGCTGCCAGTCCTGTCCTTCTTTCAACCATGTCTGAATGAATTCAACAATGTCATAATCCCCCTATGATGATCAATTCTCTAAGTTCATCTACCTTACCAGTCAAGCATTCCTGCATTAAAATAGACACAATTTAGCTTTCTAGACCTCACATGTGCCTCATCCTGTCTATGTCTTCTTCGCATATTAGACTGTTCTTGCATTCCTTTTATACCTGATTGGACCTTGCAAACTTCTGATCCCTCCCCTGGTTCAATTCAGTTTGAAACCTCTCCAGCAGAACAAGCAAACCTCACACTAAGGATATTGGACCCATTCTGTTTCAGGTACAACCTGTCCATCTTATATAGGTCCCAGCCTCCCCAGAAACTACCCCAATGATCCAAAAATGTAAAGTCATTTAAAGCCACTCCCCATTTACACCATCCCTTTAGCTGCACATTGATCAGACCCACCTTTCTACTCCTATACTCAGTAGCGCATGACACTGGTAGTGATCTCGAGATTACAATCTAAGTAGTCTCCCTCTTTAATCTATAACCTAACTTTCTAATTTCCTGCTGCAGAACCTTACTTCTTGTTTTACCTAAGTCATTAGTACCAACATGTATAATGATTGTGAGCTGTTTACCCTGCCACTTCGGAATGCCCTATAGCCACTCTGAGACATCCCTGAGTCTGGCACCAGGGAGGGAACATATCATTCAAGAGTTGCTGCCACAGAACTGCCAGTCAGTTTCCCTTCCAATTGAGTCCCCTATCACTAAAGATCATCCAGTCTTTTTCTTACCCTGGTGTTTTAGCTCCTTTATCAACCGCATCTCCTCCATTTCCCGCACCTCTGCCCTCAAACAAACTACCTCCCTCAACCACGACAGGGGCAGAGTCCTCCTGGTCCTCACATTCAACCCCACTAATCTCCATGTCCAACACATCAAGCTCCGCCATTTCTGCCACCTGCAGCCTGACCCCCCCTACCAAAATGATATTTCCCTCCCGACTCCCAACCACTTTTTGCAGAGACTGTTCACTCCCCGACTTCCTCGTTAGGTCCACACTCCCCAACAACCCCCTCCTCAACACTTGGAAATTTTCCCTGCGGCTGCAGGAGGTGCAAAACCTGCTCCAACACCTCCCCCCTCACCTGCATCCAAGGCCCCAAAGAATCATTCGAAGTCCAGCAGAGATTCATGTGCATTTCCTCTAACCTGATTTATTGTATTTGTTGCTCCCGATGTGGTCTCCTCTGCTTTGGAGAGACCAAGCGCAAACTCATGGAGCGGTTCAGAAAACATTTATGGTCTGTATGCTACAATCAACCACACCTTCCAGTCATCATCCATTTCAACTCCTCCTCCCCCAATGAAATGTCAACACAAGGCCACACGCAAACTGGAGGGAGAACACTTCATCTTCTACCTCGGAAGCTTACAACCATACAGCTTTCAGAACTCACCAGCTTCCAAATATCCCCATCTCAATCTCATCCCAGGCCCAGCCCTCCCTCTCCACCCCACCCCTGTTAACCTGACCCAACTTGTCCATCTTCCTTCCCACCTATCTACTTCACTCTTCCACTGACCAATCACAGCCACCTCCTACTTGCATCCACCTATCACCATCCCAGCCACCTTTCCCCCAGCAACATCCCCCCCACACCATATCACAGCCCTTTCCCCTCCCCCAGACCTGATGAAAGGTTCTGACCTGAAACGTTAACTCCCCTCCTTCTCTGATGCTGCTTGACCTGCTGTGCTTTTTCCAGCTCAACTCTTTATCTATTCTTTCCTTGTGCCACAAACCTAACTGTTGCTGCTGGCCCCTGAGAGGCCTTTGTCCCAACAGTATCCAACTTGGTCTATCTGTTTGAGAAGGATATGGCCATAGGGGACTCCTGCACTACCGGCCCGCACTTACTAGTTTCCCTGGTGATCATCCAATGTCTTTATGTCTTTGTAGCCCTAACTTGTGTTACCAGCTCACTAACTATGCTATCCATGATGTCCTCAGCCTCATGGATGCTCTGTAGGTCAATCAGGAGGTGCAGCTGAACATGTGGTCACCATGGAGACTGGAAGTATCCCGACTTCCCACATTTTGCAGGAGGAGGATTCCATAGGACCAAGTTCTCCTGCCTGTATGAACCTTATCAACTACAAACAATAAACTAAGAACCAATTACTCAGCCTCACCCTCTATTCACAAAGCAGATTTTTCTCTCTCCCTCTCTTTCTCTCTCTCTCAATTTTTAACTAACTACAAACAACAAAAAGGACTTTGAACTCTGTCTTCCTCCCAGTACTGCACACTCAGTCTCAATGCTGCTAAAGGTAAATGAACATTTAATTAAGTTGAATATATTTCCCCTTTAAAATGTTGACCCAGTTTTATGCCTGAAAAATACATTGTCTGCAGGTACAGCAGCACCCATCACCATTTCAATACTCTAACATTTACAACACACTCCTTAAAATTGCTCAGATTTGATCACAACCTTTCCAAAGAATCATTTAGTTTTATAGATGCTGCCTCCAACAGTGATTAATGGAGAGGGGGAGTCCAGGTCCACACACCTCTTCCTCATTCTCAGCTCTCTATAGATCACATAAAGATGTCTGGCCTACTTTCAGGACCTTGGCCTCTTACTGCCAAGCTTGATAAATGTCCGGTTCTTTTATAGTGATGCCATTTATATGGCCCTAGGGGGAGGATTTGAAATTATTAGATTTTTCCGCTTTTAGAAACTGGAGCAAAGAAACAGAGGAAGAATAACCTGAATAGCACACAGAAAGGTAGAGACATGCAAGCACCCAGATACACAGCTACACAAGAACCCAAATACATATATAGACAGGCAGCTATGCAGATATACAAATAAAAAAAACCCATATTTATATACATTCGCAGAAAATAACACATAAATACAGACCAACAGGCAAAGCTAAAATTACCTAAATGTACATTTATAGATACCGAAATCCTACTTTGTCCTATCTCAGATTTCCTATAGTGTTGTATGTGAGCTTTTTAAGCCTGTCATCATATTGGAAATTAACAATACTTCATGTCCCCTTCTGGCAATTATCTAAAATTAGTTCTTGAACAGGCATATTCTGAACATTTTAAATCAAGCTCTGTCAAACCAGACTCAACAATGCAACCGCTAATGTGAAACTGCGCAGCTTCCTACTTGTGTAATTTACAGCTATTAACCTACTTACTTTATCTAACTTTTAGTCATGTGTCTCACCGTCAAACTTTGTTTTCCAATCTTTCCTCATCATAGAAACTCTACAGAGTGGAAACAGACCCAACAAGTCCACACCGACCGTCCGAAGAGCATCCCACCCAGACTCATTCCCCGACCCTATTACTCAACATTCCCCCTGAATAATACACCTAACCTACGCTCCCTGAACATTATGTGCAATTTAGCTTGGCCAATTCCCCTTACATGCACATCATTGGACTGTGGGAGGAAACCAGAGCACCCAGACGAAACCCACACACACAGAAGGAGAACATGCAAACTCCACTCAGTCGCCCAAGGCTGGAATTGAACCCAGGTCCCTGGCGCTCTAAGGCAGCAGTGCTAACCACTGAGCCACCATGCCACCCTTTCCATGAAGACCTTATGAAGTTTTATTACACTGAAGGGTGTTTATCAATATAATAGCTATTGTTGGAGTGTAGGGCATTCAGAAGTCATTGCAGCAGCAAAGGGTATGTAGAATAGGCCTAATTAAAGGTACGTTGACTGCTTCATGAACTCCTAGATGTTTACAGCACAGAAAGAAATCATTCAGTCCATTTTGTCCATGCTGGTCAACAATGATCTAATGACACCAGCCCCATGCCACTGGAGGCTATGACAATGCAAGTAAATATCTAAATACTGATTAAAAGCTTTGAGAGTTTCTGGCTCAAATAGCCTTTCAGGCAATGAGTTTCAGTCTGCAGATACACTCTGTACAAAATTATTTTCCCTCAACTCTCAACTCCCCTCTTAGCCTTCTACCTCTTATCTTAATCCATACCTTCTGTTATTGATCCCTCCCTCCACAAAGGGGAAAGTGCCTTCCTATCCACTCTATATCCCTCATCACATAGACCTCTATCAGGTCACCTATCAAATTTGCTGCTCCCAGGGGCCCTTCAACCCACATTGCATCCCATGAAACTTCTGCAACCTCTTTAGTGCGATCATGCCTTTCCTTTAATGTTGTGACCAGAACTGTATGCTGTGCATCACTTATGATGAAACCAATGTTTTATACAGTTCTAGCATAGTCACCCTGCTCTTGTATTCCCTGACTCAGCTAATAAAGGCAAGTGTCCAACGTGTATTCTCAACTATCTTACCTATCTGCCAATACTAGGGGTGTGGTGGAGATGAAGTTAGATCTGGATGAAGTTAGATGTTCAGTACTTTCCAAGTTCCTACCATTTATAGTGTAATCTCTTGCCTCACACTTTTCTGGGTTGAATTCTATTTACCAAAGTTATATATCAAAAGCTTGCTAAAGTCCATGTAGATAACATCAGATACATTACCTTCATTAAAACTTTTGGTTACCTCCTCATAGAATTTGATTAAATTTGTCAAACTCAACATTTCCTTGACAAGTCAATGCCGATTACCCTTATTAATTGATGTTTCTCCAAGTGCAGTGATATGCTGTCCCCCAAAATCCTTTATAACAACTTCCCCACCATCGAGATTAGACCCTTTAGCCTGTAATTCCCTAGCCTATCCCTTTCTCTTTTTTAAGAATGAGTCAATGTTAGCAGTCGTCCAGCCCTATGGCACTTCACCTGTGGCCAGAGAGGACTTGAAAATTACAGCCAGGGCTCTTCATATCTCCCCCCTTGTCTCCCTCAACAGCTTCAAAGATATTTCATCTGGGCCTGTGAATTTATTTTATTTACTTTTAATGATGCTAACTCCATAAGTAAGTATTTTCTCTCTCTCTCTCTCTCTCTCTCTCTCTCTCTCTTTCTCTGCCTCTCTGTTCATTTTTTCTAGTATTTCACAGTCCTTCACTGTGATGTCTATATTTGCACCATCCCTTTCTATTTTGATGACCGACTCAAAGTATTCATGGAAGACTATGACCACATCTTCTGTGCCCAAATACAGATTACCTCTATGGACCCTACTGGGCCCTATGCTTTCCATAATTATTCTTCTTTTTACATATTCTTTAAAAACCTTTTGGTTTTTCATTTATTCTACTTGCTAATGCTTCCTCATGCACTCTCTTGGGTTTCCTAATTTCTTTCTTAAATCCTCCTTGATCCTTTTTTACTTTTCTGGTGTATCTGCCATGATACCCTCAGTGCATGCCATAAAAATTTTATTAAACCAAACCTTTATACTTCTTGGGGTCAGAATTCTTCTTCCTTGGTCTCACCCTTTTTCTTTTCAGGAACATATTTGTCCTGTAGTCTTGCTGTTTCTTTGTTGAATGCATCCCATTGCTCTGACACAGTTTTAGCTGGAAGAAGCTGCTCCCAGTCAAATTGTATCTTATCTTGGGAATATTAGCCTTCTCATAGTTTAGAACCTCTATATCCAGCCCATGCTTATCTTTTATCATAGCTATCCTAATTATAAACAAATTCATTCCCTGGACATGGGCATCACTGGCTAGGCCAGCATTTCGTGCCCATGCTGAATTGCTCAGAGGGCAGTTAGGAGTCAGCTATGTTGCTGTAAGTCTGCAGTCACATGTCAGCCAGGCCAGGTAAGGATAGCAGTTTCTTTCTCCTAAAGGGGAATTGGTGAACCAGATAGATTTTTCTAACATAGTCATCATTAGACCACAATTCCAGGTTTTTATTGAATTCAAATTCCAGAAGGGGATTTGAACCCAGTCCACAGAACATTACCTGGGTCCCTGGATTAACAGTGCAACAATAATGCCACTAAGCCATTGGCTCTCTCTACCTAGCTGGGCTATGCCTACTGTCTCTAAAATGTACCCCTATTGATACACCTTTCACCTGCCTCGGCTGATTTCTGAATATTGGGTTCGGAATTTCCTCCTCCATTTTTGGGCTTTCTGCACACTTGCTTCCTCCCTACCTTGCACATTAAGACTATCCCAGTTAATACTTTGGGTATTTAAAATCCTCTAACATTACTGCTTATTATTCTTACACTTCTCTGAAATGTAATTGCACATTTGATCCTTATCTCCCCCTTACTGTTTGAGGGCCCATTGTGTTTTAATTTTGTTCCCCTTGCACCTCCAGACACCGGAGGGATTTTATTTCCTCTGTATGCTTAAATGTAGCTAGATTAACAATCATGATAAAATGGTACAGACCGGAACATAACATAACGGGGTCAACCTACAAGTTAAAAATAGAACACAGAGCAACTGAGTTTCAGCAATAGAGAGGCAATGGTGATGGTTTAAAACCTGGATGCTTCAGATGCAGCTGCTGACAGTAATTTATTAATTTTTGATTAATTATTCATGGAAATGTTCTTAATCAAGCAGTTGAAGCTTGAGCATGAATCCCACAAAGGATTCATCAAGCAGCTTCAGCAGTCTCCTTTTCTCAATTTTATCCTCCGATCAATAGTGTACAATATGTATACTGAATACAAAATATTGTAAATGCTCGGACTGTCTCTTGGTTCACTTTATTTAGCACAGGGTTAGCCAGGTTAAAATAACCACAGCAAAACCATCAGAACAACTTCTCACAACACATGTTAGTCATATAGGGTTTATGTCTACCGATGCCACATAGATCATGATTTTGTTTGAGGGTAAGTTAGCAGCCTTTTTTACATCAGTCTATTGATTTTTATTTCTGCTAAACTCAATGGAAACAATAATAGATTAAACTCAATGTAATATCCTGAACAATATCCTGAATATTCTCAGGGTAAGTACAATGTGAACTGGACATACAGTTCCATTATGCGCTCTATTACACATGCCCAAGCTAAGAATAAATTTTCATGAGGCAATGGGTATTTGTTGCTGGCTGAAGAGTGGTGAGGGCCCCACATCACTTATTACTGGGAAGGCTCCATGTGCTGTATACAAGCCAGGCACTTGATAGCCCCCAAACAACCCTTGGACATCCCGGAGAGGAAGAGGTTGGAAGCAGAAGTCCCACTCACTGGCCAAACAGGCCAGAAGCTCCAATGGATGGCAATGTTGCTGCCAAGGTGGTAGCTGCTGTCAGTACTGCACTGACCCAAAGTTGAAGGGAATAGTTGGATCCCAGGTCAAAGGTGGTGACGTTAGGAATCTAGGTACCACAGAGAGAATTTAAGGCTTACGTGTGCTAAGAGAAGGAATCAGCAGCAAGGTGAGATCTTGGATCTCAAAGTCTCAGGATGCCACCATCCTTCCCTTTGTCAGGGCTCTCAATCAGACCCTGGGTGTCAGTTGAAAGAGGAGCCCCTCTGGCACCCAACATGAGTTTGCTTGAACTTCTTGCTTGGCGAGTTCACGATAAAATATTAACAATAGACACTCAATGATCTTCTCTTTGTTTCCCTCAATAAACCTGGAGGGAATCCTTACTACATTTATCCTAGAAATGGCCAGATGAAGACCTTAAGTGGCCATTAATTGGTTTACAGGCCTTCCTGTCATGGAATTAATTGGGGCAATGATGGGAATATAACAGAGTGCCCTTCCACCACTCACCACACCTATTCAAACACTCCCCTGTCACCAAAGTCTCTAGCCAGGCACAAATCCCCAATCAATGTCCATCTAATGTCTCTCACCTGCAGCCTAGCAAGAATCCTGTAATAAAACTATATCTTTTCATTTGTACACTGGTCATTCAGTAGTGCTGTTGAGTGGCATTTTTAATCAGTGATAAAGTGACTGCGGTCTCAATTCTGGAACTCATACCAATGTGAGACAGAGATTCACTGAACACAGTTGACAGAAACGAGATACTTGAGACTATTACTAAGAGGTTGTTTTCAAAGATGAAAGTCGTACAATAAAATGCTAAGAATTCAAGCATTCAGCAGTTTCCTTCTATTTTCCTCCACAGCTCTGGAGGGGAGCCCTGGCGAGGAAACGCTGTCGGGGTATGAGAGCTGTCTATGCAATCATGAGTTATTACAAAACATTCAAGGTCAAGGCGTATCTTATCGAGGTAATGAAACGCTTCCAGAATGTACGGAGCATGAGTGACTATGGAAAGAGTGTGGCATGGCCAACGCCTCCAACAGTCTTAGCCAAATTCGAGGAGAATATGAAGTATCTGTTCCGAAGGTAAGATGCATTTTCTTTAAGGAACTTCAGAAATGTATTTGATTTGATTTGATTTGATTTATTATTGTCACATGTACCTAGGTACAGTGAAAAGTTTTGTTTTGCATGAAGTACAGGCAGGCTATAATAGAACAGAGTGAGGAATACAATTTTACAGCTGCAGAGAAGGCACACAAAGAGCGAGATCAACATTAAATTTTAAATTTAAAAGATCCATTCAGAAGTCTAATAACACCAGGAAAAAAGTTGCTGGTACTTGTGTTTTAAGCCTTTGTATCTTCTGCCTGATGGAAGAGGTTGGAAGAGATTATAACTGGGGTAGAAGGGGTCTTTGATTATGTTGGCTGCCTTTCTGAGGCAGTGAGAAGTACAGATGGAAGTTTGGCTTGCTACATGGACTGGGCTCTGTTCACAACTCTGTGTCACTTCTTATTGTCCTGGGCAGAGCAGTTGCCACACCAAACTCTGATGCATCAAACAACCTCTACAGTATTCTTCAAAGCCTTCCAGGATAGCAGTGGATTGAGTGAGAATCAGATTATCTTTTTATTTTTCTGCATTTTTGATTGTTGACTGAAATTGAAAATTGACCATTTGAAAAGAAAAACAAAGATTGTGAAAGGGATTCCTTCACTTTTTAAAAGCAAGTTTTCAATACTCATTGCAATTTTTGTTTACACTGCTACAAATGGAGAGAATATTGAAAGAACTCAGCAGCAACTGTGAGAGGGAAAAGCAGTTAAAGTGTTGAATCCATTATGACTCTTCTGTTTACACTGCTGCAGTACTGGGGAGTTTATTTTGCATGGGCTGGAGTCAGGATATATATACAAAGGGATATTATGTTGGCAACATGTAGCTGATTGGCACACGGAATGGTGACCTCTTACCAATGATAAGGGTCTTCTGCCTGCCAACAGTCATGTGATTGGTTACTGAGTAGCTGAGCAGCTTGAGGGGTTGAATGATAGGTGGAAATCCTTCAGATCTCCAGAAAGCAAGATCATTTCCTTTTCTCTGCAGTTAACAAAATATTTAAAACCTGAAGAAAGCCAGCTCACCAGTTGTTCTAAGCTGTTGATTTTAACAAAAAAGTCAGAGACTTTTATAAGTTGTGAACCTGTGTCTTTTGTAAGGGAGTGAAAGTACCCAGAGAAGGATGATCAAAAAGCAGCAAGTCCTGACAAGCCAGTAGGATTATGATTTGGAGAAGCCAGTGTTGGACTGGGTGGACAAAGTTAAAAATCACACAACACCATGTTATAGTCCAACCTTTTGGACTATAACCTGTTGGACTATAACCTGCTGTTGTGTGATTTTTAACTCAGTGGGATCATATGACAGGAGCCATTGAACTCCTCTCCCAGGTTTCCATTCCACCCATCATATTATTTTGAAAATATCTTTTTATATATCTGTGTGCAGGATTAGTTATATTTTAACTCGGAGAGGTTTTTGTTAATGGTTCCTAATTTTTTACCTGCAGCTCAAATCTATCTATTTGTAATATATAGTCATTCTTGCTATATACAGAAATGTGGTCTCTGCTTTCTGTCAAATTTGGTATAGCAATGCAGTACCTCGGGTAATTCTGCAAACTTTGATTAAAACGTTTAACTTTCGTGATGATTCTAGCAGTAGAAATAGAGTTTTCTGGTGAGGTGTGACACAGAAAACTTCCCTCTGCACTTTAATGAAATCATAGAGTCATACAGCACTGAAACACACTCTTTGGTCCAACTCCTCCATGATGATCAGGTTTCCTGAACTAGTCCCATTTGCCTGAATTTGGTCCAAAATCCCTCTAAACCTTTCATTTCCAGTTACGTGTCCAAATGTGTTTTAAATATTGTGATTGCATTCGCCTTTACTACTTCTTCTGGCAACATTTTCCTCTGACCTTTCTATGAGCTGGAATTGCCTAATGTCAAATTTTTCCAGAGCTGGACCCATTTAAAAGTGAAGAGTGAGACCCCAACTAGGGCATTTCCTGGCAACCCCAGATTTTTACTGGTGTGGCATAAGGTTGGGGATAGTATGTCCACAAACTGAACTCCCGACCTGATTGGCTTCATCTTGGGGATGGGCATCCCCTGCAATTTTCATGGATTGGAGCCAACTTCTTTATACCTCAGAGTTCATGACTTCCCTGTATGGTTATGAACTATCATCTGGATTTTGTGAGCCTTTGGAAGGTGAGCTCAAAAGAGCCTACCCATGACCGCATTTCCCTTTATGTTAACTCATCTTCCCATCTGGACACATGGCCCCTTATAGCCCATGCCAACTCATATCAATTAATGTCTACCTCTCATCCCCATGACCTCTCATAACCTCAATGTCAACCTATTGCCCTTCAATGCACATGTGCCCAAATATACCAATGAAACCTCCAGTTACAATGTGTGGAATTGCTCTGTCAAAAAAAAAGGACATATTCACAAGTTATATAAAAAGATGTGCTATTCTTGAACGCCTCAAACAGATCATTATGGTATCAATAGCTATAATTTCACAAAGTCAGCTTAGCCAAAATGTTACACAAGTGCCAATTTCAGAAGTCTCACCCTAGAAACTAGCACCTGTTCTGACTGGATGTTGACAGGGGATTGCTTTGTCGATTATGTATCCATGGTGCATGGTCAACTGCATATGTAGAAGTACAGCCATCTTAAACCAGAATTTTCATGAGTGAGATATCCAAAAAAACAACCTTGGTACTTCATAATTTTGAAGAGAATGCATAACCATATTGGAAATGTTTAGAAGCGTAAAGTACCCTGTTAGAAAAGTCCAGTGATTTTTTTGGAGAGTTACATTGTTCCTTGGGAGAAACAAAAAGTGCTTGCTAATTCTTTCTGTGTGTTGACATAACCCTGATGACTATCATCAAAGCCTTTGTGCTTCATGACTGATTTTACAAATCATCGTTATCACAGTGGGAAAGTCAGAACTCTTTCTGCAGCTAAAACTGATGCTTATTCTATATTGCTTTCTTGAAGGTGGAGGGCGCGACAAATTGTGAAAAACATCCCACCCTCTGATATGCCACAAATCAAGGCAAAGATTGCTGCCATGGATGCACTGCTAGGGCGAAGAAAAGACTGGGGTGTTCAGAGAAACTGGGAGCAGGACTACCTCTCATCTGCAAGTATCATTTACCATCAATTTGTCAGCCCATTTTATTTGTAGACAGCAGACCTTGTCTCCATACTATTTCTGTCTTTGGCTAAAATGAACAACTCCAATTTCACACCATCTTTAACATTACAATCACCTTCAAATTAGTCACAAAGAAACAGCAGCAGCAAAACCTTTACATTTATTTAAAGCGGAGTAGGTAGATTTTTGATAGACAAGGCGTTCAAGGAAGATGCAGAGAATAAAGTTTAGCCAGGACCATGCCAGCCATGATCTCATTGAGAGGCAGATCAAAGAATAAATGGAAAAGCTCCTAAATTTTATGCTCTGTGTTCCAAATTCATTGTTGAAGAGCTGACTTGACAGATTCTGACACACATTGATTTTGTGAAAAATCACATAGGATCTTTAATGGAATGTTTGAGTGTCTGTCAGGGGCGCAATATTCTTTACAGCTGTAGTCCTGATTTTTCTCACTTCCTTTGTCTATGTACATTTTTATGATCCTTTTGTCCGCACATTATGAATTGGAATTCACTCCCTAACTGTCTCTGTCTATCCCCTTCACTCCCTTCCTCCCAAACCTAACATTTTGACTACATCATTCATCCCCCTCTCTTTCTCTTCTCAACATAACACCCTTTCCTGTTCTGAGTTTTGTCAGATGATACTCCAATAAAGTACATTGGGGTTTTTTACAATATTAAAGGTGTTTTAGAAATGCATATTGTTGTTGTTGGTCAACCTCTTCCCTTCCCTCTGTTCCTGTTTCCTTCTTCCTTTCAAGCATGAGATGCATTTATTTCAGTTCAGTAAAGATGATAAGGTATATGGAGCAAAGGTGGGAAATCAGGATGTCATTGAGTGTCAGAACAGGTTTGTAAGTTTGAAAGGGCTACTCCTGTTCAGCATGTTGCCTGCTCTCGAATTGGTGACAACCTCCATGTAAGCAACCAGCAGGATGTGCCAGAGATTGCCCAGGTGCAAACTTTGCTCATGACAGATCTCTTCTTCCCACTGCTGGCAAATATGGAATCTTTATTCATTGCCTCCCTATTGATCCTCACAACTTCCACCTCGGAACACTTCAACCCCAGGGCATCAATGTGGACTTCACCAGTTTCCCCTCACCCCACCTTACTCCAGTTCCAACCTTCCAGATCAGCACCATCCTCATGACCTGTCCTACCTACCAATCTTCCTTCCCAACTCTCTGCTCCACCCTCCTCTTTGACCTATCACCTTCATCCCACTTCCATTCACCTATTGTGCTTTTGGCTACCTTCTGCCCAATGCCACCCTCCTCCTATTTATCTCTGCACCCCGCAGGCTCCCTGCCTTCATTCCTGATGAAGGACTTTTACCCGAAACATAGATTTTCCTGCTCCTCAGATGCTGCCTGACCTGCTGTGCTTTTCCAGCACCACTCTAATCCAGACAACTTGCACATGGCCCAGCCAAGCATTGTCCCAACACACAGACGCTTGCAAATGCTTCTGGAGCTGCGTTCTGACACTATATGTTCTGTACCTTCAGGTCAAGTACAATCCAGAGATGATGTCCCAGTTTACCACAACCATGAATGGACTGAAAGGCAAGGAGCAATTCAGCTCTGTGCTGTTCTCTGCACACGTACGAAAGGTAAGGATAGAGAAGGGGTGCACCTTCATTTTAATTAGAACAATTGCCAACAGCAATAATAGTTCATGAACATGCTAAGCATCTCATGACTTTCAATCCAGCCTGCTAGTTTAAAGAGTTTATTGCTGTTTAAATAATCAAGCAAGTAATGTTCCCACAATACTGTACTGCACAGAATATAGCCATTCAACCCATTATGCCCAGGGTTGGCTTTTGTAAGAGAGGTTCAGTTAGTCTCACTACTTGGTGTTCCACATAGTCCTGCGAATTTTGCTTTTTCATGAATTTATTCAAGCTCCTATTGAAAGTTACCATAGAAGCCCTACAGTGTGGAAACAGGCCATTTGGCCGAACAAGTCCACACTGACCCTCTGAAGAGTAACCCATCCAGACCCATTCCTCTATCCTATTACTCTACATTTATCCCTAACCTACACATCCCTGAACACTGGGGAATTTAGCATGGTCAATTCACCTGACCTGCACATCTTTGGATTGTGGGAGGAAACTGGAGCACCCAGAGGAAACCCACACAGACACAGGAAGAATGTGCAAATTCCACACAGAAATTGGCCATGGCGGGAATTGAACCCAGGTCTCTGGTGCTGTAAGGTAGCAGTCTAACCACTGAGCTACCATGCCACCCCTTGATTTAGAAATATCAACCTATTAACCTTATCATTTTCTCGCCATCAGGCAGCTATAGTACATTTTATTAAACTGTACCACATCCATGTGAAGACTGACAAGTAAAAATATCAACTACTACCCATTAATACTATGTACAAAAATATAGGCATTTCCATAACTCTCCGATAGAAAAGACAGGCCTTCCTCAACAAAACAGTTTGGGTGGCACTTGGATCCCTAAGTATGATTATAGGTATGCTCACTTATTTGATGGAATCCAATTAGATGTTATTCACACTGGGCATTCTGCTGTGAGTCCCCCAGTTTTACGTTATAACTGAGATGTCTTTCTCTGGTCCCACTATTCCATGGGTTACAACACAAAATGCACTTGTTTTACCTGGTGCCCAATATATTTTAGACTGGACCCAGGATCCAGATTCAAAATCAGAGTTTACAAATTTGTGTTAGAATGCTTCTGGCTACTCAGAGGCTGGCAGCACTAGGTCATTAGATTTGGGTGAGTGTCACACCAGCTGCCTAGCTTGCAGGACCTGGGGAGTGTTGGGAGGTGGGGATCAGGAGTTTGGAGTTTGACTGGTAAATGGGGTGGGAGGCAATCTGATTGAGGGAGGTTGTTATCAGACCACTGGAGTTTCAGTTTCCATCCTTCTTTTATTTACTGTTTTTTTTTGGTTCCCTCTGTGTTGCCTACCGGTCTGGGTGGTGCTTCTCCAGCATTCTGCGCTTGTTTCGGTATTTCAGGATCTGCAATATTTTGCCTTCAGAGTGCTAAAGTCTGACTGACCAGTTTGTAGTTATTTGGCTTCTCCCTCAGATTCTTTACAAATGATGGTACAAAGTTGGCAGATCTCTTATCTCCTGATACTTTGCTTGTACCTGATAAGATTTGGTTAATGATCCTCAGAGCATCCCTAATTTCCTCACTTCCAGCCCGAGTGATTGTTTCACCTTCAGGAATGTCAAACCTACCACTATCTCTTCTTGCATTATACTGTTGTCATTATCACCGTTCCCTTTTGTATCCAATGTTATACATCCACCTATGTTTATTGGTTGTACCCCGAGCTGAGATGGTGTAGTTATTTATTCATCCACTTAAATTAAATAGATCATGTGATGCATTCCAATAAACCAGACCTCAGTGACAAGATTTGACACTTGAGTCTTATTTCTTCCTTCTAGAAATATAAGGAAGTAAAGCTCTAAGGCAGTATATAGGGAATGAACCTAAAGAACATTTTGCTCAATTGAACCCTCACATAATAAGGATGTGCATTTGTACGCATAAGCATGTTTGTGTCTGTATATCTTCATGTGTGTAGCTGTGTATTTATATGTTTCTCTGTGTATTTGTATGTATATCTAGAATATTTATAGATCCCTGAACAGAATTGTTCATTTTTCTTACTTTCTCAACTTAGGTGAATAGGTTTAATAAATGTGAAGATCGAGCTATTCTCATCACTGACCAGTACCTGTACAAACTGGAGCCTGCCAAACGCTACAAGAGCATGAAGGCACTGCCACTTAGTCATGTGAGTATTCAGACTTGCATCAAGCCACAGCTATAAAGAACTATAAGTTCTTCCAATCTCATCATTGAGCTAAATAAAAGTAAATGCAGAGAGAACAGATATGCAGAGACTGTTGAGAGGTTGGAAAATGTAGATGTACAAGGAGACTTGACTGTCCTTAATAAATAAGTTACTGAAGGCTATTGTATGACAAGCAGTGTATGACAAGCTATTAGGAAGGTCAATGAAATGTTGACCTTTATTGCAAGAGAAGTTGAGGACAGGAGTATTGAGGTCTTGTTTCAGTTGCATAGGAGCTTGGTTAGACCACATCTGGAATATTGGGTGCAGTTCTGTCCTCTCTATCTCAGGAAACAGATTATTGCTATGTAGGAAGTGCAACAAAGGTTCACCAAACATGTTCCCAGGATGGCAGGACTGTTCTATGAAGAGAGATTGGGAATACTACAGCTATGTTCTCTAAATAACAAGAGGTGATCTCATTTAAATCAATTAAATATTTCAAGGGATTGATAACATTGACACCAGTAAGATGTTTACCCTGGAACCTGCAGCAAATTTTACAAATAAAGGAGATATCATTTAGGACTGAGAAGAAAAGGAATTGTTTTAACTCAGGAAGGTGAACCTTTTGAGATCTCGACCTCAGAGAGCTTTGGAACCTCAGTATTTGAGCTTATAAAGTGAAGGTTGATAACTTTTTGATTATTGGTGATATACAGGAATAAGAAGATAGTGTGGGTAAAAGCCACTGAAATGTTCAATCAGCCATGATTGTATCAAATGGGGGAGCAGGCTCAGTGGGCTGAACTGCGTGTTCCAGTTCCTATGCTCCAAAAATGGTGCAGAAGTTGGAAATCTGAAATTGTACAGAAAGTGCTGGAGTGACACAACAGGTGTGACAGAATCTCTCAGGAGAGAGAAACAGAATTTTTAGTCTGCTGTGACATCTTCAGAATGTCACTCTTGAACATTCCACTTAACGATGGAATCAAACCATTAGGAACCTGAGAGAAGGCTGGAAAGTCTAAAAGCTGTAATTTTCACAAGATTGAATTGAGTGATATCTCAGCCAATGCCTGCCATTGTGACCTGAGACAGATTTATAAATACTGAACTGGTCCTCACCCTGAACAACTTCTCTTTCCAATCCTCCCACTTCCTCCAAACAAAAGGAGTAGCCATGGGCACCCGCATGGGCCCCAGCTATGCCTGCCTCTTCGTAGGATATGTGGAACAATCCATCTTCCGCAACTACACTGGCCCCACCCCCCACCTTTTCCTCCGCTACATCGATGACTGTATCGGCGCCGCCTCGTGCTCCCACGAGGAGGTTGAACAGTTCATCCACTTCACCAACACCTTCCACCCCGACCTCAAATTCACCTGGACAGTCTCACATTCCTCCCTCCCCTTCCTTGACCTTTCTATTTCTATCTCAGGC
>NC_057713.1:35192863-35203393 GCF_004010195.1 Chiloscyllium plagiosum | reverse complement strand
AAATGTGTTGCTGGAAAAGCGCAGCAGGTCAGGCAGCATCCAGGGAACAGGAGAATCGACGTTTCGGGCATAAGCCCTTCTTCAGGAATGAGGAACGTTTGTCCAGCAGGCTAAGATAAAAGGTAGGGAGGAGGGACTTGGGGGAGGGGCGTCGGAGATGTGATAGGTGGAAAGAGGTCAAGGTGAGGGTGATAGGTCAGACTGGGGTGGGAACCCTCCAACCACAAGGGATGAACTCGGATTTCTCCAGTTTCCTCATTTCCCCTCCTTGTCTCAGTCTAATCCATCGAATTCAGCACCGCCTTCCTAACCTGCAATCTTCTTCCCGACCTCTCCGCCCCCACCCCAGTCTGACCTATCACCCTCACCTTGACCTCTTTCCACCTATCACATTTCCGACGCCCTTCCCCCAAGTCCCTCCTCCCTACCTTTTATCTTAGCCTGCTGGACAAACTTTCCTCATTCCTGAAGAAGGGCTTATGCCCGAAACGTCGATTCTCCTGTTCCCTGGATGCTACCTGACCTGCTGCGCTTTTCCAGCAACACATTTCCAGCTCTG
Organism: Chiloscyllium plagiosum; assembly: GCF_004010195.1. Lineage (NCBI taxonomy): Eukaryota > Metazoa > Chordata > Chondrichthyes > Orectolobiformes > Hemiscylliidae > Chiloscyllium > Chiloscyllium plagiosum. The sequence continues at coordinate 35,202,834 of NC_057713.1, read as the reverse complement.
ATCTCCAGCATCTGCAGACCTCACGTTCTCCTTATAAATAAACAGCCTGCTGCCTGTTTTGGACAGGAGATTCTATATCTGCTGTCGGGTCTTGTGTACAATATTCAGGCATAAATGAGAAAAGCGTACTCCACCCAACTGATCCAAGCTGACTACAGCCTAACCAATGATTCTTAAGAAGACTTTAGATAGTCCAAAAGAAAGGGACTGAATGTTTCTTTGGGAAGATTTTCTTTGGGGTCTGGTTTTGCAGCAGTTTCATCCTGGCTCCAGAAATCTATTGCAGATTGTTGCCACTGCCCACATTATTTCCTTCACTACGACTGTAACTGCAATGCAAGAGAGTTTTTCATTTCCCTGGAGGAAAAACTAGTAAAAGCTAGGAACACAGCTTGCAGAGTGAATTTGGCTTGTGTACCTTAAAACAGAGCTCCAGTACAAATGGTGAGTTCATTGCTGAGATTTAATGTATTTTTGTTCAGAAAGGATCTTCCCTCTGGGTTAGATGTAAAATGCTTGATGATATCCCATGATTGTGAAAGATGCTGTATAAAGGTAGGCCCTTTTAAAAAAAACAAACAGGTTTTGACAGGATAGGTTGAAAGGAGCCATCTTCTCACGTGTGGAATAAGGAGTTACGACCTTAAGGTTAGAGTTCACACAATCAGGATTATGGGAACATTTTATTCCACCAGATTGTGGATATTGAGTCAATAGAAAGTTATAGACTGTTATTATATCTTTATTAGTTCAAAGGAGATGATGGCCTTGTGGTGTTATCACTAGGCCACTGTTGGAATATTGCGTGCAATTCTGGTCTCCTTCCTATTGGAAAGATGTTGTGAAACTTGAAAGGGTTCAGAAAAGATTTACAAGGATGTTGCCAGGGTTGGAGGATTTGAGCTATAGGGAGAGGCTGAACAGGCTGAGGCTGTTTTTCCTGGACCGTCATAGGCTGAGGGGTGACTGTATAGAGGTTTACAAAATCATGAGGGGCATGGAGAGGGTAAATAGACAAAGTCTTTTCCCTGGGATCGGGAAGTCCAGAATTAGAGGGCATAGATTTAGGGTGAGAGGAGAAAGATATAAAAGAGACCTAAGGGGCAACATTTTCACACAGAGGGTGGCATGTGTATGGAATGAGCTGTCAGAGGAAGTGGTGGAGGCTGGTACAATTGCAACATTTTAAAGGCATTTGGATGGCTATATGAATAGGAAGGGTTTGGAGGGATATGGGCCGGGTGCTGGGAGGTGGGACTAGATTGGGTTGGGATATCTGGTCGGCATGGACGAGTTGGACTGAAGGGTCTGTTTACATGCTATACATCTCTATGACTCTATGACTATTAATTCAGAGACGTCCTAGGGCCTCGGGTTTAATTCCCACCATGGTCAATGGTGGAATTTGAATTTGATGAAAATGTATAATTACAAGTCTAATTAAAATCCACATGGTTCACAAATATCTTTTCGAGAAGGAGCTGCTGTCCTTACCTGATGTGGCCAATATGTGATTCCAAACCCATAGCAATGTGGTTGACTCTCAACAGCTATGTGGCCTGGGCAGTGACACCCATGTCATGTGAATCAATAAAATAAAAGTTACAAGTTATGATGCATAACAGCAGTTGAGGTACAGAACAGCAATGTAGGCTTGAAGGGTTTCCATCTTGATTTTCTATGGCACAGGCCTGGGTTGCACAGATGGAGAGTCTGTTGACAGTCAAGCAACTAACTGACTCACATGGTGGCATGTGGGTAAAACATAAGACTAAGGAATTGTGCAACCAACACTGGCAGCAATGGCTGAACTGTGAGAATCAAAGTATCCTAGTTAAATGGAAGAAGTTAAATCAAAATTTTTATAGCTTGGACAATCTAAACATAGAGACCACCCTCCTGGTGAATCTAACATTACCATTTGTTCCTTCAGGTGACTGGAATCAGCGTTACCAATGGTAGAGATCAGTTGATCATCTTTCACACCAAGGCAAATGATGATCTGGTGGTTTGCTTGGACAAGATGCAACGTGGAAATGATAATAGGATTGGAGAAGTTGTTGGTGTCTTGGCGAATCACTTTAACAGGTGAGTGATACATTCAACATCATACTATGAAACAAATGTAAATGTATTCTAACTATGCAGCAATTCATCTTCTCACAAATACATAGAATATCTGTGGCATCCACCTTTGGGGTGAACTATGTGCTGTTAGCTCAAGTGAAATAATGAATGTTATGCTGTTCTCCAATTCGACTATTCTTCTAGATACAAGGATTGATGAAAAACTAATATGGTTTCATTATTTGAAAATAAAACTATATACAGATATGTCTGATTGGAGAGTAATTATCATACACTTAACCTCTACCCTGCTGCTTGCAAACTGCCTGTAAGTCATGGCAGTAATACTGTTATGAGATGGCGGTGAACACTTGTGTTAATTTAACCAAACACCCAGAAGAGCTCACTTTGCCTCATAATCTGTTAAAATATGAGTGACAGAACTTTCCAAATTACACTATTTAAAGAAAATAACATCAATTTATTTTTTCAACTCTAAAAGTGAACATTAAACAACAACTATTCATAACTCTAAGCCCCCGCCCCTTTCTCTTAACTGCTTATTATCTGCCTCCAACTCTATAACAATACACTGTTCCAAAAAACACCTATTAAAATTATATCAACTTAATTTCAAAACCATATAGCGGCTGTTGTCTTCAGTGTCTGTCTTCTTCTGGCTGAAGATCTTTCTGGGTCGTCTTCTTTCTCTTTACTGCGAATATGTTTCATGTGAAAAGGTACCTTTGATAGAGAGTGTTTCCTAATTTCTGGATCTATGTTGATGGCTCTGTCTTCGATTTTCAAAATGCCTGCCTTTTTTATATCCCCAACATAGGATTGTCTCATTGGTTCAATATTGACAAAACAATAGAGTCAAACTCGATTGGGTTCTGGTATCCCGGGGCATAATTTAAACTAATGGGTTAAATTTGAATTGTTGTCAAAACAGCAACCAACTTGAGTATCCCTTTCACAGCCAAATGTTACATATTTTCAATTTTCCAGTACACTCTGAGACTACTACTTAGTCATCACAGGTGTTTGTCAGCTTTCAGTTCAGAATAGCATTCACTCTCTCTTAAAGGTAGTGTACACGCTTTCAACTTTGTAACAATACATGTCATGTTAAGATCACAATGACTGACAATGGCACAGTATGCTTCCATGGAAGTATGTGGACCTTATTCCACAGCACTATGCTCTCTAATACTATCAATATAACAGGGAAATTAGTTGTCTTTAATTTCATGAATTATAATAATTTGTAGTTTCACACCCTTCCAAGACTGCAACAATAACAGAAGATGAGGTAAATGCAGGTGTAGTGGCTTAATAACATTAAACAGAAAGGAAAGCTATACCAAGGGTGCTAAAAAGCTCCCCAGTTTTGTGATTGCAGTGTTACGATGTAGGTTCAAATGAGAAAGATATTTGCCCATTTGATTTCCAATTCCAGAACATGAAGCTTCTTGGATGATCCATGAGGAGTTTCTTTGATAGACACATCCTAATTTCTCCCATCAGCTATCTAGTGTTCTACCCTCAGCCATCTGTCCTGATAACCCCTAACAATGGGTGCGATCATCTGTGTAAGGGTGCTGTGGAAAAAAAAACATTTGGCACCTAAAACCACACATCATTCTGTGTTAATTGACCCAAAGTAATAGTTTGTACTCCTCAGCCATCAGTAACACCAATTGGGAAATATAATGACCACAAAGGTGCTGTGTGGCAACACTCAAAGATGAAATTATTAGTCAGAATGACAACTTTGGCCAAATTTGAAATTTGCCAGAATAGAGATGACAGAGCTGACAGATTTGATAATCTAGTGATGATACAAGGAAGCCAGGGATGTTTTGCATTAGCTCATGATATTTAGGATGAAAAGATGGATTAGAATAACAGATGTCAGGGTGGAACTGCACAAAGTGGAATGAAGTTCCAAAGGATGGAGAAGTGCAGCTTTAGGTGCAATGCGAGGTCACAGCTCTGGAAGACCAGCAACAAGAGATACAATTCTTTCTAGCGCTGTCACTATTGTATTTTATAACAATACACCCCAAGCTGCAAATGTAAAATGGCTGGACTTAAAAGGCAAGATCGTGACATCTTGAAAATGTCCATATTAGAGGGGCAGAGGTGCTGGATGTCTTAAAACGTATAAAGGTGGATAAATCCCCAGGACCTGATCAGTTGTTCCCTATAACTCTGCAGGAAGCTAGGGAAGTGATTGCTGGATCCCTTGCTGAGATATTTGTATCATCAATATTTCCAGGTGAGGTGCCAGAAGACTGGAGGTTGACCAATGTGGTGCCACTATTTAAGAAAGGTAGTAAGGAAAAGCCAGGGGACTATAAACCAGTGAGCCTGACATTGATGGTAGGCAAATTGTTGGAGGCAATCCTGAGGGACAGGATGTACATGTATTTGGAAAGGCAAGGGCTTATTAGGGATAGTCAACATAGCTTTGTGCTTGGGAAATCATGTCTCCCTAACTTGATTGAGTTTTTAAAAGAAGTAACGAAGACGATTGATGAGGGCAGAGCAGTGGACATGATCTATACGAAATTCAGTAAGGCGCTCGACAAGGTTCCTCATGGTCTACTGGTTAGCAAGGTTAAATCACATGGAATACATGAGAATTAGCCAGTTGGCTACATAACTGGCTCGAAAGTAGAAGATAAGGGGTAGTGATGGAGGGTTGCGTTTCAGACTAGAGGCCTGTGACCAGTGGTGTGCCACAAGGATCGGTGCTGGGTCCACTGCTTTTTATTATTTATGTAAATAATTTGTTTGTGAACGTAGGAGGTATAGTTAGTAAGTTTGTGGATTACACCAAAATTGGAGGTGCAGTAAACACTGAAGAAAGTTACCTCAGAGTATAACGGGATCTTGATTAGATGGGCCAATGGACCGAGGAGTGGCAGATGGAGTAACTTAGATAAATGTGAGGTGCTACATTTTGGAAAGGCAAATCAGGGCAGGACTTATATACTTAATGGCAAGATCCTGGGGAGTGTTACTGAACAAAGAGACCTTCAAGTGCAGGTTAATAGTTTCTTCAAAATGGAGTTGCAGGTAGTTAGGATAGTGAAGAAGGCCTTTGGAATGCTTTCCTTTATTGGTCAGAGCATCAAGTATAGGAGTTGGGAGGTCATGTTGTGGTTATACAGGATATTAGTTAGGCCACTTTTGGAATATTGTGTGCTATTGTGGTCTCCCACCTATTGGAAGGATGTTGTGAAACTTGAAAGGGTGCATAAAAGATTTACAAGGATGTTGCCAGGGTTGGAGTGTTTCAGCTATAGGGAGAGGCTGAATGGGGTGGGGCTATTTCCCTGGTGCGTTGGAGGCTGAGGGGGACCTATTGAGGTTTATAAAGTCATGAAAGGCATTGATAGGGTAAATAGACCCTGTGGTAGGGGAGTCCAGACTAGAACTTATAGGTTTAGGGTGAGAGGGGAAAAATTTAAAAGTAACCTGAGGGGCAACATTTTCACGCAGAGGGTGGTGCGTGTATGAAATGATCTGCCACAGGAAGTGGTAGAGACTGGTACAATTACAACATATAAAAGGCACCTGGATGGTTATATGAAAAGGAAGGTTTAGAGGGATATGGGCCAAGTGCTGGCAGGTGGGTCTAGATTAGTTTAGGAAATCTGATTGACATGGAATGGTTGGACCAAAGGGTCTGTTTCCATGTTGTACCTCTCTATGACTCTATGATTCTATGACTTCTGTAACTAGGGGGATTGGCAATTGTCAGTTTCAGAAATATCTAAAGAAAAGATACAGAAATAAGTTTATCAAAGATATAATTTTGTCCCAAAATCCAGACCACATTATCTGTTCCAAAAACATGGCAGAAGGCAGTGTTAGTGGGAATACATGAATTCAGCTGTATAGAAGAAGCTTTCATTTGTATTTGAATCAATGTCTTAAATTACTTGGAAGTGTTTAATTAAATAGTGTAGAGTGTTTTATTCTGAAGCCATGGTATTACTGACCTGGAACTGCTTGATGCTAATACTGAATGGAAATAAAAATGCAGAATGTTCTGTTCCCTAGTATCACTTACCTCCTCAGATAAACAAGATTACCTTTGAGTAACACCTTATTGACATTGATTATTTAATATGTAGCTACTTGGTCTGTTTGTACGTCTTCTTTAAGACCACAGTTGTCTGCTAGTTGTATTAATCCTATAGGCATTACATGGAGTAGAATAAATAACTAAATGATTTTGACCATCAGGACCTCTGCTGTAGACTGCTTTCTACTACCATGGCAACAGATAGATCATTGATGTTTCACATTATTTGATAGTTCTTGTGAAAAAGGTGTTGCTGTACAACATTGTGGGTGTTTTTGTTAAAATTTTTTAAAACTGTTGCTGTCAAATGAAAACCAATTTCCATGTGTTGTGTTTCTTTAGATTTTTTTTTTGTCATGGTTTGTTGGTCAAATGGGACCTCACTTAATTTTGCAGAGATCCAGACATAAATCTTCTGGTCAGGGTCAATGTTGAGGCATAATTCGAGCTGCTCGTGAAGAATTCTGTGAGCAACTCACTTGCCATTATTCTGTTAGCGCACTGTGGAGCATTGAAAGATCAGCGCAGTCTCCCAAGGGGGGAGTCTTCATAATGGGTTGGTAACATTCCCATTTCAGTATCAGCACACTACATGTTCAAGTACCATTTGTGTTGTTGTTGATACTGCCACATTTGGGAGCTGTTGGAAATCAAGGTGGTCCCAGAGTGAGCACATCTGGAGTAAATATCTGCAGTTGGGAAACTTTGGATTCGAGTTGAGGAGCTGGAGTCTGAGCTGCAGATGTTGCCCCACATTAGAGAAAGGAAAAGTTAGCTGGGATGTTAGCTACATTTCTCTAGGAGGTGGCCACTCCCCTCCGATTAGATCATCTGCATTGAGTCTGTGCTCAGGGATAGGAGGGTGTAGCCACAGATGAGGCAGGAATGTGCACCCAGGAACTAGTATTTGAGCAGTAGATGTGATCTACATGGACTTCAGTAAGGTGTTCGACAAGGTTCCCCATGGGAGACTGATTAGCAAGGTTAGATCTCATGGAATACTGGGAGAACTAGCCATTTGGATACAGAACTGGCTCAAAGGTAGAAGACAGAGGGTAGTGGTGGAGGGTTGTTTTTCAGACTGGAGGCCTGTGACCAGTGGAGTGCCACAAGGATCAGTGCTGGGCCCTCTACTTTTTGTCATTTACATAATGATTTGGGATATGAGCATAAGCAGGAGTGTTGCTGAACAAAGAGACCTTGGAGTGCAGGTTCATAGCTCCTTGAAAGTGGGGTTGCAGGTAGATAGGATAGTGAAGAAGGCGTTTGGTATGCTTTCCTTTATTGGTCAGAGAATTGAGTACAGGAGTTGGGAGGTCATGTTGCGGCTGTACAGGACATTGGTTAGGCCACTGTTAGAATATTGTGTGCAATTCTGGTCTCCTTCCTATCGGAAAGATGTTGTGAAACTTGAAAGGGTTCAGAATGATTTACAAGGATGTTGCCAGGGGTTGGAGGATCTGAGCTACAGGGAGAGGCTGAACAGGTTAGGGCTGTTTTCCCTGGAGTGTTGGAGGCTGAGGGGTGACCTTATAGAGGTTTACAAAATTATGAAGGGCATGGATAGGATAAATAGACAAAGTCTTTTCCCTGGGGTCGGGGAGTCCAGAACTAGAGGGCATAGGTTTAGGGTGAGAAGGGAAAGATAAAAAAGAGACCTAAGGGGCAACTTTTTCACGCAGAGGGTGGTACGTGAATGAGCTACCAAAGGAAGTGGTGGAGGCTGGTACAATTGCAACATTTAAGAGGCATTTGGATGGGTATATGAATAGGAAGGGTTTGGAGGGATATGGGCCGGCTGCTGGTAGATGGAACTAGATTGGGTTGGGATATCTGGACAGCATGGACAGGTTTAACCGAAGGGTCTGTTTCCATGCTGTACATCTCTATGACTCCAGGATTCTATAACTGCCCAACAGTTATGAGGATTTTAAAAACTGATGAGAGTGGGACTACAGGGACAATGAGCAAACTGAACACCCATCGTGGCACAGAGATATTAAAGTGATGGGGGTGGGAAAGGAGCACTGTAGTTTTCGGAGACAGTGTAATTAGAAGAATACATTCTATTCTCTACAAGCAAGAGCTAGCATCTCAGAGGTTACATTAGCTGCTTGGTGCGATAGGACAAGAAAGGAATCTGAACAGGTAGGAATCTATTGAAGGAATCTGAACAGGTAGGAGCTAAATTAGAAAGCAAATGCATCATGTCAGTCAACGATCGAAGCCATGAACAAACTGACATAAAGAAAATCAAGGAGTTGAAGATGTGGTTCAAAGATTGGTGTGGGAAGAATGGGTTTCAGTTTATGGGACACTGGCGCCAGTACTGAAAGGAGGAGAATAGAATTGATCTAGTCAGGCAGGCTTTACCTAAATCATGCTGAGTCCAAAATCTGGTGAAGAGAGAGATTTAAAATAAATACAGGGGAAAGGTCTGGAGAGGGGATTTGGGGGTCCTTGTCCATAAATCATTAAAAAGCTAGGATACAGGTTCAGCAGGTAGTAGGGAAAGCAAATGAAATATTGACTTTTATTTCAAAGGGAATGGAGTATAACAATAGAGAGGTTTTGCTAGACCACAGCTGGAATACTGTGAACAATTTAGGACCCTTTATTGAAGGGAGGATATACTGGTATTGGAGGTAGTCTAGAGAACTAGCCCAATCTGAGGCACAGAATGATTTTCTTATAAGGAGAGATTGAGTAAATTGGGCCTGCACTCATCCGCGTTTAAAAGAATAAGAAGTAATTTTATTGAAACAAATAAGAGTCTTAGGCAGCTTGACAGGGTAGATAATGAGATTTTGTTTCTCCTTATGGAAGACATCAGGACAGGAGGCCAGAGACTCAGAGTGAAGAGTTGCCCAATTAAGATGGAGAGGAGGAGGATATTTTTCTTTGAGCACTGCGTCTGTGGAATTCTTTACCAAAGTTGGGGCTTTAAGTATACACAAGGTTGAAATTGACAGATTTTTTTATTCGTTAAGGGAATCAAGGGATATTGGGGTGGGGAAGGAAGCAGGAAAGTGGAGTTCAGAATGATCAGACCATCCATGATCTCATTGAATGGCGAAGCAGGCTTGATCGGCCAAATGCCCTATATCTGCTTCTAAATCTTGTGATGTCATGGTCAATAAGGAGAGAGGGGCCAACAGGATTCGCGTTGGTTTCTAATGTCCATGTAAAAGAAGGCCACAAAACAATCTGTGTTGCCCTCCCTTCAGCAGAGTACATCAGAACAGTAGACACAGCTTCAAAAGTTAAAACTTCATGCTCAGTGAAATCAAGAAGCATCTACACTCCAAATTAAACTCTCACTTGACAGTCGATTTAATTGCTAAGTCAGCAGATAAAAGGGAAGGCAAATGGAATGATAAATCCAGACCAAAGGGGTAGCCATGGGCACATGTATGGGCCCCAGCTATGCCTGTCTCTTTGTTGGCTACGTAGAACAGTTGATCTTCCCTAATCACACCGGCACCACTCCCCACCTCTTCCTCCGCTACATTGATGACTGCATTGGCGCCACCTCGTGCTCCCGTGAGGAGGTTGAGCAATTCATCAACTTCACCAACACATTCCACCCTGATCTTAAATTTACCTGGACCATCTCTGACACCTCCCTCCCCCTCCTGGACCTCTCCATCTCCATCAGTGACGACCGACTTGACACTGACATTTCCTACAAACCCACCGACTCCCACAGCTACCTGGATTACACCTCTTCCCACCCTACCTCTTGCAAAAATGCCATCCCGTATCCCCAAATCCTCCGCCTCCGTCGTATCTGCTCCCAGGAGGA
>NC_057713.1:35182105-35192193 GCF_004010195.1 Chiloscyllium plagiosum | reverse complement strand
CACTCACCCATTGTACTCTATGCTACTTTCTCCCCAATCCACCCTCCTCTCACTTATCTCTCCACCCTTCAGGTTCACTGCCTTTATTCCTGATGAAGGGCTTTTGCCCGAAACGTCGATTTCAAAGCTCCTTGGATGCTGCCTGAACTGCTGTGCTCTTCCAGCACCACTAATCCAGAATCTGGTTTCCAGCATCTGCAGTCATTGTTTTTACCTCCAATATTAAGACAGTTCAGTCAATCTTTCCTGTATAGATGTTCTAGAGCACTGTATCAGATTGTTTATCACCTTCAGCATGTGTGCTCTCATTATTTAAATCAACTTAGTTCAAGAGCTAATATTGTGGAGTACTAAGAGTTCCGAGTGATCTGGGATAAGCTTCTGTTTGAAGTGGCTTTGAGACTGAAGCAGCTCTTGGTTTCTTCAGTCTGTCCTTCATTCACTTCATGTTAAAGACTGAGGCATGAACTCTGAAGTTCCAAATAGTTGTGTTTGAGTCAAATTCCAGAGGCTATCACAGCCTCCATTCATCCTTCCCCAACTCTGACACATCAGTTGTTATGATAATCAGTCAATAATGGCTAATGAGGTACTCACAATTCTCTGCACGACAGAGTCCAAGATTTACATTGCTTGGTTTTATTGTGGAGTGAATATGTTGCATTTCAGCCTCAATGCCTGCAAATCTTTTGCTTGCTGATAAGTCTGAAAACACGCTCAGATCAGTTTTTCCTTACTGGTCTCCCTCAGGGGTATCGCATAATTAATCTTCAATACATGGAAACTTCAGGACAATTGGGAAAGTTGATAACCCTATTTTCTGGATCAATGGTGCTGGAAGAGCACAGCAATTCAGGCAGCATCCGAGGACAGGCAAAATCGACGTTTCGGGCAAAAGCCCTTCATCAGGAAGGGCTTTTGCCCGAAACTTCGATTTTGCCTGTCCTCGGATGCTGCCTGAATTGCTGTGCTCTTCCAGCACCACTGATCCAGAATCTGGTTTCCAGCATCTGCAGTCATTGTTTTAACCCTATTTTCTACCTTCCCACAACAGGATCCCCCATCAGGGATCTCACTTTCTTTGAAAAATCTACAGAAATCCTACAGTAGTAGTGGTGAAAGAGAAAGAAAGAACACTGGTTACAGAGAGGTAAATGTAAATGAAAAATTCTGAAGACTTTGACACTGGTTGTTTTGTGTGTCTGATTATGGTTTGTTAGTTTTATTCAATGATTTCAGTCATTATTTTGTCTTCAAAGCTAGTAGCGTAGAGTCTCTCACTATTTGATTCTTCCACATTTGAAACCACAAACCTGGATCAGAATATTCTGACTCAATTAGGAACATTGAATTGATCTGATCATCGACCCTGTGTAATCCCATTATTGAACAGCTGGGGGATGTGCAGAGTAAATGGCTTCTCTGCCTCGGATTCGAACTCTGGCAGGTGACAGATGGCTTGATTTGAGGCCTAACCATATAGCTCTCCCTCCCTCCCTCTGTCCCCCACAGCTCCAAGCACAAAAGACTTGACCGGCACCATCTGTTGTAGGCAGCTGTCAGCACGCGTCTGACTGGCTTCTGAGAGGCCAGGGGAGGGGCTGGACAGGGACTGCCACCTGCTGGTAGCATTGTTGCAACAGAGCAACCTCTGCACTGTGGCACACTGTGGCTGGGAATCTACCTCAGGCTGACTGTGGTGTGGGGGAGGAAGCCCAGAATGGAATTAGGAAAGAACGAACAGGGTTTAGCTTCCACAACAGGGGAGCAACAATTCATGTGTGGTCACATTTTCATTCTGTTGCAGGCTGCACAGTGAAATTGCTTACACCAGCCAGAGTAATTGGAAAACCTATTTTAAAATAACTCAGCAGTAGAGAGAGACCGTTGATTCTCAGACTGTGTGAAATGGAGTTTGATCACAGTAAGCCTGCAGGTTTGAGACAGTAAAATTAGTCTCCAGAGAAAACATTCAATTACAATTTCCACTTCTGATAATTAGTGGAGACCGAAGGAATGTATGTGTCTCTGTAGATGTCGACAGAGGACAGGATTAGACTCGACCTTAATGTGAAGCAAAGAACTGTGGATGCTTGAAATCTAAAACACAAAAACAAAATACTGGAGAAACTCAGCAGGTCTGGCAGCATCTGCGGAGAGAAAGCAGAGTTAATGTTTCCAGTTCAGTGATGCTTCTTCATTTGCAACCTTTTTGTTTGTATGACTTAATATTTAAGTGCCATATATCACCTCCTTCTTTAGTGGGTGAAAAGAGACAATATCCTGTCATTCTGCAAGCAAATGTATTGACTATTTAAAGAATTTTGATTTAAAACCCACCGTTTGTGACCTGTTCTCAAGCACTTCCCAAGAACTTCTCACTACCTCAGGAAAGCAGCCAACATATTCAAAGACCCCTCCCACGTGGGTTATACTCTGATCTAATGGGCAGAAGATACAAACATTTGAAAACACATAACAGATTCAAGAACAGTGTCTTCCCTGCTATTGCCATACTAATGAAAGGATCTCTCAATATTAGAGTTGATCTTTCCCTGCATCTTCTCTGCAGTTGTAACACTGTGTTCTGCATTCTGTTCTACTAACCTGATGTAATTACGTAAGGTATAATTTGTCTGGGTGGCACACAAATCAATATGTTTCCATGTATCTTGGTACATATGACAATAATAAATCAAATCCAAAGCAATTAAACTCTTCTGAGTATAGGGGGATTTTACATCCAATTTGTATACAAGGTCTTACAAACAGTACATGGTGAGATTAATTCAACCCCTACTCCCTCCCCCTTTATCCTTTTTATCCACCCGCTTCACTTAAATCTTCTCCAGAAGGCAGAACTTCCTATCGTACAACAAGAATGTCTCAGTCTGGAACATGCTTTTGAGATTGAGAGAGAGTGAGATTCAAACCTATGATGTTTTGACTGAGGTGAGAAAGCTTGCATAAAATCAAAGCTAAACCAAATCACTGGCTCTTTGTACATTTCACAGTTGCTCTAAATGCACAAACCCATTACAATTAATATAATGGCTGCCAAAGCTACGGATGGAGACTCATATAGTGGTTAGTGAACAGGAAGCTGGAATGTTTCAATGTGTCAATGACTCATTTCCCTTGATATTTGTTTTTGATGATGAACTACTTTCAGTTATAAAAGAAATCCTGCAGCCAAATCACGTCTCACCCAGAAGAATTTGTGTGAGGGGAGGGCCAGACCATGGGACAGACGGGGAGAGGCTGAGAGGCAAATGGTGCATTCACAGAGAACTACTTTCAGCTCAGGACATAGGGTTCGACTGGACAAAACCTTCTGATAAATGAAGACTGGGCGAGTGTACTTGTGGTGTGCTGCACTCAGACTGTCTGAGCAGTGCACATGCATGACAGGTCTCCACATAGAATAACAGAAGGAAGATTAGATTAGATTAGATTCCCTGCAGTGTGGAAACAGGCCCTCCGGCCCAACAGGTCCACACCGACCCTCCAAAGAGCAACCCACCCAGACCCATTCCTCTATGTTCACCCCTGACTAAAGATGTTCCATCACTCATGGTCAAGCTCAGACGAAGTTAAATTACCCACCCACACACGACTGCAGAACTTCACCTGTCACGTATTCCGCTAGTCCTGAAGAGTCATAGAGATGTACAGCATGGAAACAGATCCTTCAATCCAACCCATCTACGCCGACCAGATATCCCAACCCAATCTAGAGAGAAAGTTTGATTTCACCACCATCTTACTAATCGGGGGACAGCATAGGAGGCAGGGAGTAAAATTATCCAAATCCATTCCAGGACCCAAGGCTGCAATGACCCCTCATGATCACTTCAAACATGGTGTCAACTCAAGTGAAATATAGTCAGAGAGTCATAGAGATGTACAGCACAGAAACAAACCCTTTAGTCCAACTCATCCATGCTGACCAGATATCCCAACCCAATTTAGTCCCATCTGCCAGCACCCAGCCCATATCCCTCCGAACCCTTCCTATTCATATACCCATCCAAATACCTTTTAAATTATGCAAGTGTACCAGCCTCCACCACTTCCTCTGGCAGCTCATTCCATACATGCACCACCCTCTGTGAGTGAAAATGTTGCCCCGTAGGTCCCATTTATATCTTTCACCTGTCACCCTAAACTTATACCCTCTAGTTCAGGACACCCCCACACCAGGGAAAAGACTTTGTCTATTTATCCTATCTATACCTCTCATGATTTTATAAACCTCTATGAGGTCACCCCTCAGCCTCTGACGCTCCAGGGAAAACAGCCCCAGCCTATTCAGCCTCTTCATATAGCTCAAATCCTCCTATCTTGGCAACATCCTTGTAAATCTTTTCTGAACCCTTTCAAGTTTTACAACATCTTTCCGATAGGAAGGAGACCAGAATTACAGGCAATATTCCACAAGTGACCTAATCAATGTCCTGTACAGCTGCAACATGATCTCCCAACTCATATATTCAATACTCTGATTAATAAAGGAAAACATACTTCACTATCCGATCTCCCTGCAACTCCACTTTTAAGGAGCTATGAATCTGCACTCCAAGGTCTCTTTGTTCAGCAACAGTCCCTCAGACCTTACCAGAAAAAGTATAAGTCCTGCTAAGATTTGCTTTTCCAAAATGCAGCACCTCGCATTCATCTAAATTAAACTCCATCTGCCACTTCTCCATAGGCCCATTGTAATCCCGTTGTAATCTGAGGTAACCTTCTTTGCTGTCCACTACACCTCCAATTTTGGTGTCAAATGCAAACTTACTTACTATACCTCCTATGCTCACATCCAAATCATTTATATAAATGATGAAAAGTAGAGGACCCAGCACCAATCCTGTGGCACTCCACTGGTCACAGGCCTCCAGTCTGAAAATCAACCCCCCAACGCCACCCTGTGTCTTCTACCTTCGAGGCAGTTCTGTATCCAAATGGATAGTAAATGATGAAAAGTAGAGGACCCAGCACCATCCTTGTGGCACTCCACTGGTCACAGGCCTCCAGTCTGAAAATCAACCCCCCAATGCCACCCTGTGTCTTCTACCTTCGAGGCAGTTCTGTATCCAAATGGATAGTTCTCCCTGTATTCCATGAAATCTAACGTTGCTAACAGTCTCCCATGGGGAACCTTGTCGAACGCCTTACTGAAGTCCAAATAGATCACTCTGCCTTATCAATCCTGTTTGTTACTTCTTCAAAAAACTCAATCAGGTTCATGAGACATGATTTCCCATGCACAAAGCCATATTGACTATCCCTAATCAGTCCTTGCTTTTTCAAATATGTCCTTCAGGATTTCCTCCAACAACTTGCCCACCACTGATGTGAGGCTCACCGGTCTATAGTTCCCTGTCTTGTCCTTCCCACCTTTCTTAAATAATGGTACCACGTTAGCCAATCTCCAGTCTTCTGGCACCTCACCTGTGACTATCGATGATACAAATATCTTAGCAAGGGCCCCAGCAATCCCTTCTCTAGCTTCCCAGAGAGTTCTAGAGTACACCTGATCAGGTCCTGGGGATTGATCCACCTTTATGCGTTTCAAGATATCCAGCACTTCCTCCTCTGTAATATGGACATTTTTCAAGATGTCACCATCCATTTCCCCACATTCTATATCTTCCATGTCCTTTTCCACAGTAAACACTGATGCAAACTACTTGTTTAGTATCTCCCCCATCTCCTGTGGCTCCACACAAAAGCTGCCTTTCTGATCTTTGAAGGGCCCTATTCTCTCCATAGTTATTCTTTTGTCCTTAATGTATTTGTAAAACCCCTTTGGATTCTCCTTAACCCTATTTGCCAAAGTTATCTCATGTCCCCTTTTTGCCCTCTTGATTTCCCTCTTAAGTATACTCCTACTGCCCTTCACTCGATCTATCCTGTCTATACCTGACATATGCTTCCTTTTTTAACCAAACCCTCAATTTCTCTCATCATCCAGCATTCCCTACACCTACCAGCCTTTCCTTTCACCCTGACAGGAATATACTGTCTCTGAACTCTCGTTATCTCATTTCTGAAGGCTTCCCATTTTTCAGCCGTCTCTACACTTGTGAACATCTGCACCCAATCAGCTTTTGAAAGTTCTTGCCTAATACCGTCAAAATTAGCCGTCCTCTAATTTAGAACTTCAACTGTTCGAATTGGTCTATCCTTTTTCATCACCATTTTAAAAGTAATAGAATTATGGTCGCTGGCCCCGAAGTGCTCCCCCACTGACACCTCAGTCACCTGCCCAGCCTTATTTCCCCAAGAGTAGGTCAAGTTTGCACCTTCTCTAGTAGGTACATTCACATACTGTCTCAGAAAATGTTCTTATACACTCTTAGCAAATTCCTCTCCATCTAAACCCTTAACACTATGGCAGTCCCAGTCTATGTTTGGAAAGTTAAAATCCCCTACCATAAACACCCTATTATTCTTACAGATAACTGAGATCTCCTTACAAATTTGTTTCTCAATTTCCCTCTTACTACTGGGGGCTCTCTAATACAATCCCAATAAGGTGATCATTCCTTCCTTATTTCTCAGTTCCACCCAAATAATTTCCCCAGATGTTTAGGGGAATATCCTCTCTCTAATGCTACCCCTTATCAAAAATGCCACTCCCCCTCCTCTCTTGCCTCCCTTTCTGTCCTTCCTGTTGCATTTTTATCCTGGAACATTAAGCTGCCAGTCCTGTCCATCCCAGAGCCACGTTTATGTAATTGCTATGATGTCCCAGTCCCATGTTCTTAACCATGCCCTGATTCATAGAGTCATAGAGATGTACAGCACAGAAACAAACCCTTCGGTCCAACTTGTCCATGCCAATCCGATATCCAAACCCAATCTAGTCCCACCTGCCAGCCCCTGACTCAAATCCCTCCAAACCCTTCCTATTCATATGCCCATCCAAATACCTTTTAAATGTTGCAATTGTACCAGCCTCCACCACTTCCTCTGGCAGTTCATTCCATACACGTACCACCGTCTGCGTGAACAAGTTGGCCCTTAGGTCTCTTTAATATCTGTCCCCTCTCACCCTAAACCTATGCCCTCTAATTGTGGACTCCCCGACCCCAGGGAAAAGACTTTGTTTATTTATCCTATCCATGCCCTTCATGATTTTGTAAACCCCTATAAGGTCACCCCTCAGCCTCTGACGCTCCAGGGAAAACAGCCCTAGCCTATTCAGCCTCTCCCTATAACTCAAAATCTCCAACACTAGCAACATATTTGTAAATCTTTTCTGAACCCGTTAACATTTCACAACATCCTTCCAATAGGAAGGAGACCAGAATTGCATGCAATATTCCCACAGTGGCCTAACCAATGTCCTGTACAGCTGCAACATGACCTCCCAACTCCTGTACTCAATACTCTGACCAATAAACGAAAGCATACAAATGTCTTCTTCACTATCCTATCTACCTGCGACTCACTTTTATGGAGCTATGAACCTGCACTCCAAGGTCTCTTTGTTCAGCAACACTCCTTAGGACCTTATCATTAAGTGTATATGTCCTACTAAGATTTGCTTTCCCAAAATGCAGCACCTTGCATTTATCTGAATTAAACTCCATCTGCCACTTCTCAGCCCATTGGCCCATCTGCTCAAGATCCTGTTGTAATCTGAGGTAATCCTGTTCACTGTTCACTATACCTCCAATTTTGGTGTCATCTGCAAACTTACTAACTATACCTCTTATACTCACATTCAAATCATTTATATAAATGATGAAAAGTAGTGGACCGAGCACCGATCCTTGTGGCACTCCACTGGTCACAGGCCTCCAGTCTGAAAAACAACCCTCCACCACCACCCTCTGTCTTCTACCTTTGAGCCAGTTCTGTATCCAAATGGCTAGTTCTCCCTGTATTCCATGAGATCTAACCTTGCTAACCAGTCTCCCATGGTCTGCCTTCCCTGTTAGGCCTCTTGCATTGAAATAAATTTGGTTTAATTTATCAGTCCTACCTTGTTCTCTGCTTTATCCCTGCCTGCCCTGGCTGTTTGACTCGCTTCTTTTCTCATCTGTACCAGTCTCAGATTGATCTTTCCTCACTCTCTCCCTGGGTCCCGCCCCACCTTACTAGTTTAAATCCCCCTGAGCAGCTCTACCACTTCCTCCCTTTCTGTCCTTCCTGTCGCATTTTTATCCTGGAACATTAAGCTGCAAGTCCTGTCCATCCCAGAGCCATCTCTCTGCCAGTATATTAGTCCCCTTCCAATTCAGGTGCAATTCATCCTTCTTGTGCAGGTCACTTCTACCCCAGAAGAGATTCAAATGATCCAAAAATGTGAATCCTTTCCCCATACACCAGCTCCTCAGCCATGCATTCATCTGCTCTATCCTCCTATTCCTACACTCACTAGCTCTTGGCACTGGGAGTCATCCAGATATTATTACCCTTGAGGACCTCCTTTTAAAATTCCTGCCTAACTTTCTATATTCTCCCTTCAGAATCTTATCCTTTTCCCTTCCTATGTCATTGGTACCTATGTGTACAATGACCTCCTGCTAGTCCCTCTCTCTTTCGAGAACATTCTGCACCCTCTGTGAGACACCCTTGATCCTGGCACCAGGGAAGCAACACACCATTCTGATTTTTTGTTGCCGGCTGCAGAAACGTCTGTTTGTGTCTCGGACTAGAGAGTCCCCTAACACATTTGATCGCTTGGAACCCAACATACCCATTATTACATTAGAGCCAGCCTCAATACTAGAAACATGGCTGTTTGTGCTGCATTCCCCTGAGAATCCATCATTCCCTACATTTTCCAAACAGCATACTTGTTTGAAATGGGGATAGCTACAGAAGACTCCGGTACTACCCACCAATCTCTCCTACCTTTCATGGAGTTAACCCATCTACCTGACTGTTTCTGCGACTTTTCTCCCTTCCTATAGCTGCCATCCATCACACCCCCTACCTCTTGTAAATTCCTTATTGTCTCTAACTGTTGCTCCAACCGCTTCATTCGATCTGACAGGATTCGCATTCAATGACATTTATTTCAGATATAATCCTCAGTAACCCTTAAACTCTCCCAAAATGCCCACATCTGACAGGAAGAGCATATCACTCTACTAATGGTCATTTTGCTCCTTCCAATCTACAGACCCAGAAAAAAGCAACATCTTTTATTCCTCTACAATACAGTGCTCCAGGCTAACTTAATTCTTATGTCTTACATTTTAAAAAATTTTCTTACATTATAAAAATGTTATCAAGAGACAGATCCCAATAAAAACATATAAACAAGAAAGAACCCACTGTACTCACTACTGTAGATTTACAGCAAGACTATACTTAAAACTATTTACTTATCTGTCTCTGAGCTGTGACATCTCCCAAACAGGTTCCTCCAAGATCAGCTGTGAATTTTGCTGTTTGTTAAATTTTCCTAGACACACTCCAATGTCCAACGATACATGAATTCAAACAGCAAAGGCTGTAACTGCTCAGATTCATTGCTGGGTCAGTTAGCAGTGTGGGTTTCTTTCTCTCGCTCCCGTACAGACCAGCTGCCTTTATCTGTCTTTCTCATTTTTAAAATTGCTGTTGTTTTGACTTTATTTTCTCAAAGCAATTTCAAAACAATTGCAACAGCATATAAAACAGTAATTGCTGTTCCTGGAATTCTAGGAAATCACCTCCAACATCTAAAATGCTTCAAAAAAAGGAGCAGCCTGTTACAGCTAGAAATTTTTCCTGTCCTTCATTGTGGAAGCTCCACTGAGAGAGCTAATTTCACAACTACAATGTAGTATCTCACTTCTCTGGGACGGGGGACACAGGGTGGACTGTTTGGGACATTGAATCTTTCTGGCCATGGCTGGGGTCATGTCTAGGTTTGCACACCCAGGTGCTAGAGCAGCCTTCCGAGCCAATCTGCTAGGGGCTGACCGATTCACCTGGTGTGGGGGGTGGTCTGTGCTGGTGTAGGGAGAGAGTGGTCTGTGCTGGTGTAGGGAGAGGGTGGTCTGTGCTGGTGTGAGCGAGTGGTTCAATGCTGGTGTAGGGAGAGAGTGGTCAATGCTGGTGTAGGGAGAGGGTGGTCTGTGCTG
>NC_057713.1:35165017-35181983 GCF_004010195.1 Chiloscyllium plagiosum | reverse complement strand
CTGTGCTGGTGTAGGGAGGGGGTGGTCTGGGCTGGTGTGAGGGAGTGGTCAATGCTGGTTTAGGGAGTGGTCTGTGCTGGCGTGAGTGAGTGGTCTGTGCTGGTGTAGGGAGGGGGTGGTCTGGGCTGGTGTGAGGGAATGGTCAGTGGTTTGGATGCATTTACAACAGCTCAAGTTTCAGGGCCTTGCTGTGATTAAAAAGTCTCAAAGGAGCTTGGATCAAAATGGCTACAAGTGAAGGCTGAGGAAATCTGCAGCGATCTCTGCAAACTATGGGAGCATTCTTCAGGAGCAGTTCTTGTAATGAAAAGCCTTGGCTGCAGAATGCCATGAGGTTTGCTTATTGTACCATCAAACACTCAGGTTGCAAATTATTTTCATTAAACTCCAATCTCTCATTGTGTAGCCATCTCTCTGAAGAGTTAAATATCTCACACAGTACAGGGACAATGTAACACTGTCAAAAATGCACTGTCCCTTGAGAATTGGTATCAATTGCCTATTTACTGATTGTATTTAGATTCGTGCCGCTGCTCGACAAGGCTGCACAGGAAATTACCCCAGCGAAAGCAGGAAGAGATGAAAATGTGCCTTCAAATTAACAGAACACATTTTTATTTGACAACGTTCATTCCCCTGTCACCAAACTCAACTCTGAAGGCTGTAAAATTTCCCTGAGCTGTTACTATTGATCCAAAGACCATTTTATCTGTTTGATTTCATCACATCAGCAGATCTGGAGCAATCATTATGAGGTCCCCATGCTGCTGCCATGATTCTTTGTAATTTAGCATCTGGAATGTAAGACTCTGAATCACAAGGGTTAACTGAGCCTATTGATAGGAAATGTCTATTTTTGTTGCAGTTCCTAGGTCTCCTGAATCAGATATGAATTGTCATGTCAGACTTGCTAGGCAGATATCAAATGTGTGAGACAACATTCCAGACAAGCCTAAAGGTAGAAGCTTACTGTAACAATCAGAAATAAAATCGGAATGAAAGCTTTGCTCCCTCAAAGGGTGCAAGCAGAAATAACTGCAGCAAAGTTCTCAATCTCATTGCTAGGACAAGGAGGGAGGGAACTTGAAATAATTCTTCCCAAAAAGAAAAAGAAGACAGGTTTCTCTCAGAATACAGAAAGACCAGTGCAACTAAAATAATGTTGCAATATTGCTTGAAGGACATTTCGGAGCATTACATGAAAAGATTTACCTTTGAAAATACTGTGATAATTGCTGGAGGGGACTATATGGTAGTCATTCTGTGCCAATGTGACTCCACAGGTAGATACACGTGGGCAGGAAGTTTACCCCAATTTGGAAGCAGTAACAGAGATAAGCTGATGCACAATAAGATGCTGCAAGTCTGTGTGTGTGTGTGTGTGTGTGTGTGTGTGTGTGTGTGTGTGTGTGTTGTGTGTGTGTGTGAGCTTGTTAGCTTATCATGCACTGCACCCTCCTTCCCCATTAATGTACCCCCCACCATTTCCTCTCCCACCCCAAACAAAGCTATTTTCCCAGATCAAGGGTTCAATGGCTTCCTGCCTCCAAGTGGCAGTAACTCCTCTTGTCCAGACAATTTTTAAGAATAATTATGGCCAATTGCAAGAGACTAGATGAGTGGGGAGGAGGGAGTGGGGTGGGTGATGTGGTCGCGGGGGAGAGGGATGGGAGCAAAGTTGGTGAATGGCTGTAAGAGAAAAGGAAGCACCCCAATATCTCTCCATAATAATTGCCTGGCAATTGTGACCATTTTCATAAGTTCAAAATTTCTACACTTGCTAAGGGGGCATGTGAGGATGGAAGCAACCTCTCTCTTTTATCTCAGTGGTAGGCTTCAGGTCTGTCTTGCTGGAGGGTCTGCTCTTGACTGTCTGGCTCTTGTCCATTCTGCTCGATTGATTGGTTAACACAGCTCTGATCAATCATTGGCTTACCCAGCCAAAACCCATAACTGGTAACTGCTCCTGACAGTCCTGTGTCGGCACCCCTAAGTAACCCTGAAAAGTCACTTTATTAAAATGCAGATGCCCTGAGATTCCACAAGATGGGTTCGATACTCAATATTTTAAAAATGAATCAATTTATACAAGAAACTGGAAATATGAAATAGATAAAGCAGAAATAACCATGAAACTCTTTGTATAAACTAATCTTATATAAGGAAGAAACAAGATTAGACAAGCCAGAATGTGTTTATGAATGGCTTGTCATGCTTAACAAAACTACTGGAGATATTTAAGTATACTGTATTGAATATTCAGAGGGGTTTTGATAAGGTTTTTCATAAGAGGTTAGTAGGAAAATTAAAACTACATGGGATAAGCAGTATATTAATATGGATTGAAAATTGGTTGACAGACAGGAAACACAGAATGGGAATAAATGGGTCGCTTTCTGAGTGACAGGCAGTGACTAGTGGGGTTCCACAAAGATCAAAGCCTGAGCCCAGCAATTCATGATATATGTAAATGGTCCAGATGAGAGAACGAAGTGCAATATTTCTAAGTTTGCTGACAACACAAAACTAGTTAGAATTGAGTTGTGAGAAGAATGCAAAGAGGTTGCTGTAGCAAGGAGAGGGTTCAGAAAAAATATTACCGGGATGTTGCCAGGAATGAAGGGTTTGAGTTATAAAGCTAGGCTGAATTTTTCACTGGACCATAGGAGTTTGAGGGGTGACCATATAGGGGTTTATAAAATCGTGAGGGGCATAGATAAGGGAATAGCAAGGGACTTTTCCCTCGGGTGGAGGAGTTCAAAACAAGGGGGTATGATTTTAAGGTGAGAGGAGAAAGTTCTAAAAAAGGACAACTTTTTTACACAGAGTGGTTTGTGTGTGGAATGAACTGCCAAAGGAAGTGATGGATGCAGGTACAGTTACAACATTTAAAAGACATTTGGATAAGTACATGGATAGGAAAGGTAGGAGGGATATGAGCAAAATGCAGGCAAGTGGGACAAATTTAGTTTGGGAACATGTTCACGTGGATTAGTTGGACGAAAGGGTCTGTTTTCATGTTGTATGACAAGTTGAATGAGTGCGTAAACAAATAGTAGACGCAGTACACTATTGCAAAATGTGAAGTTATACACTTCGAAATGAAAATCAGAAAGGAAGAATATTATTTAAATGGTCGCATATTGATAAGTATGGATGGGAAGGGAATCTGCTGTCCTTGCACACCAGTCAAAGAAAATAGACAGTTATGTGCAATAGGCAAGTCGGACAGTAAATGATAATTTGGCCTTCATTAGGAGACAATTTAGGTTCAGAAATAGATGACTTACTGCAGTTATACATGACCTTGATGAGATTGTGTGCAGTTTTCATCTCCCTCCACAAGAAAGGATATAGTTGCCACAGAGAGTGTGTGGCAGTTCACTAGGCTGATACCGGAGATAGCAGGACTGCCCTATGAAGAGAAATTTGTTTGACCTGGCTTCTATGCACTTATTTTTGAAGGTTGACGGTGGATCTGATTGAAACATAAAAAATTGTAACAGGGCTGAACAGACTCAGTGCTGGGAGGATAATTTCCCTGGTGGGGAATCTAGAGCTAGGGCATACAGCGATAAGATACACGATAGAGATGAGGAAATACTTCTTCACTGAAAGAGTAGTGAATCTGTGGAATTCGCTACCACAGAAAGCTGGGGAGGCCAAGTCACTCAATAAGATCATGGATAATCATCTATTTCCATGACATTTTTCTACTTTCTCCCCATACCCCCTTGAAAACTGAAAGAAATCACTTTTTTTAAATATTAAAAAAAGTAACTTTTTTCGCATTTCGAGGGGTAAGGGGAGAAAGTAGGAATATCTCATTGAAATAGAGGATTATCCATGATCTTATATTTCATTATTTATATAAATGATTTGAATGTGAGCTAAAGAGGTATAATTAATAAGTTTGCAGATTACACCAAAATTGGAGGTGTGGTGAACAGCGAAGAAGGTTACCTCAGATTACAACGGAATTTTGATCAGATGAGCCAATGGACCGAGAAGTGGCAGATGGAGTTTAATTCAGATAAATGAGAGGTGCTGCATTTTGGGAAAGCAAACCTTAGCAGGACTTATACACTTAATGATAATGTCCTAGGGAGTGTTGCTGAACAAAGAGACCTTGGAGTGCAGGTTCATAGCTCCTTGAAAGTAGAGTCACAGGTAGATAGGATAGTGAAGTAGATGTTTGGTATGCTTTCCTTTATTGATCAGAGTATTGAGTACAGGAGTTGGGAGGTCATGTTGCTGCTGTACGGAACATTGGTTAGTCCACGTTTGGAATATTGTGTGCAATTCAGGTCTCTTTCCTATCGGAAGGATGTTATGAAACTTGAAAGGGTTCAGAAAAAATTTGCAAGGATGTTGCCAAGGTTGGAGGATTTGAGCTATAGGGAGAGGTTGAACCGGCTGGGGCTGTTTTCCCTGGAGCGTCAGAGCTTAGGGGTGACCATATAGAGGTTTTTAAAATCATGAGGGGCATGGATAGGGTAAATAGACAAGGTCTTTTCCCTAGGGTGGAGGAGTCCAGAACTAGAGGGCATAGGTTTAGAGTGATGGGGGAATATATAAGAGAGACCTAAGGGGCAACATTTTCACACGGAGGGTGGTGCGTATATGGAATGAGCTGCCAGAGGAAGTGGTGGAGGCTAGTACAAATTGCAACATTTAAAAGGCATCTGGGTGGGTATATGAATAGGAAAGGTTTGGAGGGATATGGGCCAAGTATTGGCAGCTGGGACTAGATTGGGTTGGAATATCTGGTCAGCATGGACAAGTTGGACCGAAGGGTCTGTTTCCATGATGTACATCTCTATGACTCTATGACTCAATGGTGGAGCAGATTCAAAGGTTCAAATTGTGTACTCCTGTTAATTTTTATGTAAATCTCACCCAATCCAGCATATATGTAGCTCCAGACCCTTATCTAAGTGGTAGACTCTTATCTACCCACTGACAAAGCTAGGCAAGTCATTCAGTGCATGGAATCATTATGAAGATTAACAAAAGCAAAATGGGATGGACTACTTGGCTGTGATTCGCTACCTGATGTAACTATTGGCACACTCTCTCCACAGGCAAGGAACAGTTTGAGGAGAAGGCTCACACTTTTCCAAGGCTGTTATGGGTGAGGTGAAATGTAAGCCTGACCTGTGATGCCTAATTCCCGAAGTATTTTTAGAATTCCCTTGAAGCTCCAGTGCCTCAGAGCTAAATTAGATAATTTCTGCCATTAATGACGTTTCAGGAGACTTTATCTGCCTGGATTATGGAACAATTAATTTTGCCAGTATACCCATTATTGATCACTGATTGTAGGCTCCATCAGGCATGCTCCAGACAAGGCTTCAGCCTAGAATATTGTTAACCTCTTCATTTTGCCTCAGCTAAATAATATAAATGCTGGTTAGTCAGGAGCAATGAACTATTATTTGTTTAGATGCAAAACCTTGACTTAGACGGCTGGTCTTCTCTGGTTTTTTTGTACGCTTGTTCATTTGTAACACTCTCTGTAGTTAAGGTGCCTTCTGATGTTAGTGTCTCAGAGCGTGTCTGAGACCCATGTCCCAACAGAGGTCAACACCTTCAGAAAAGTAACCAAGAAGCAGCAATAACAACTGGAAGAGGAGGAATATAATTTACTATGGTGAAAGTGAGTACTGCAAATGCTGGCGATCAGAGTGAAGATTGGAGTGGTGCTGGAAAAGCACATAGGTCAGGCAGCATCCGAGGAGCAGGAAAGTTGATGTTTCAGGCAAATGCCCTTCAGGAATGAAAGTCCTTCATCATTCCTGATGAAGGGCCTTTGCTCGAAATGTCCATTTTCCTGCTCCTCAGATGCTGCCTGACCTGATATAATTTTCTACATCCATCAATCCTAGGCCTGAAGAGAATTTCCCCCCTTCTGGGTCTCTCACAGATGGCTGCAAATTTTTATTTAACATTAGCAGTCTGTTGAGGAAGAGGTTGGCTCCTTTCTCTGCATGTAGGCAACAGTTGCCAGTCAACAGAGGTAAGCTCCTTTAAAAAGCTGGTGTAATGGACTTGGTTCAAGAGAGACATGTAGAGAGAGTTTGAAGAGATGCTTCTTTCTGTCAGAAAAAGCTTGTGTGTAGGAAAGGTAGCATCACTGGTTCTAGCCTTCATCTCCTCCAGTTCCTCATTCTAAAGCTCTGGAGACCTCCACTCCCTCTTCCTAAACATTGCAAACACTATAGTTATACTCTCTCTGTCGTATTTCAGTATGCAGGCTGAGTAATGGATTTTTAAAATAAACGAGTACGACAGGCACAAATAGTCCAGTGAGTACAAAAAGCTTGCCTTATTTTCATGATGTTTGGAGTATCATTCCTAAAATCTTCCCAAAGCAATGCAATCTCCTGTCAAAAGTGTGAGATATTTAAACCAAGCTGAGTGAAAATAAATTCTGAAAAAAAAAATTCTCCAAACCTCGCAAGTACGTGAAAGCAGTTCAGAAAAATCACATTGATCACTATGGAGTCAGCAATGGGTTGGATGGTGTGGAGAGGTTTACTCCAAAACCAAGTGATGGCTTCAATCACTAGCAATGAATAACAGCCACATTCATGTCAAGCCTTTAGAGGTCCCTCCCAAGCAGGAAAGAAAGTAAACAATAGTTGTTCTCACCTCTGTACCCCTCAGCTTTCACTGTTCCCAACATCACCTCCTGTGGTTTGGGATACACACATTCAGGGTGAATAGGAGGTAGCTTTGGTCATAAAGCTGGAAATTGTAGAAGTGATGTAAAATCAGAAGAATTACGAATGTAAACAAGAAGAGATTGGACAAGGTCAGGGAGGGGGAAGAAGTAAAGTGGCAACATAGGAAGAAATAGGTTCAGTGAGGCAGGAACAGGCTGAAACAATGGATCTGCCAGGGCAGTCCTATTGTAGGGTTTTGAAAGGAGGTAGAAGCAGTCAGAGCGGGGTTGAGAGACTGAGGTGGGAACTGTGGAGGTAAAAGCTTCAGTGACAGTCCTGGAAATAACAGCTTAGCTTTCAGTAGTTGATTCATAAATAGGGGAAATAAAAGGAGGATTGGTGCTATGCTGAGCATCAACTCTCTTCTATCTCTTTTTTTCTTCTATCTCTTTTTTTCAAGATGGCAGTGGAGTAGGAGGGCACAGCAACCCAGCATGGCTGCCTCACCCTGGCTGTGTCTTCAGAGTATTCCATCACTCCTTAATTGGCTTTTCCCCATCCCAGGATCCATTGTCTTCATTATACTTTTTAAATTATTATTTATGACTTCTCTCATTGATGTAGGTGCCGTGGTGGGGCAACTTATGAAACTTTTCACTGTACTGTACTTTTCATGTAAAAGTACACCTGACAATAAATTTCTATTCTATTCTATTCTCTCCTTGGATCATGACCCTCCCCACCATTGAACACCAAGCTGTTATTTCTAAGGCTGTCTCTGACATCATCTCCTCTAGTTTTAAACAAAGGAGGCCCAATGTTTCAGGCCAGCACAGATCAGTACACAGAACGGGTCAAAGTCATATGTCCAAAGCAATGTTTTTTAAAAACTGGGCTTTTGTTTTACTCCACTCACTTTATCCACTTGGCCAACATTCGTTATTTAGCCAGCACATGCAAAACAAAACAATTTGCTGTTGTGGCATCTCAAAATACATAAACTGCCACCTGTACAGCAACAGTTTATTTTTTAATTGGTTCTTGGGATGGAAGCAAGAATCTCAATGCTCCTTGTTTCTTTTTTAACCTATTTTCCTAATCAACCTGTTGATGTTGTTACTTGACTTGAACCCGGACTTCCTTGTCCAGAGATGGTGACACTACCACTACACCACAAGAGGAACCCCCCACCCCCCAATGCTATTGTTGCCCCAAATACTTAAGGTTTCAATTACCTGGTATAACGTTGCAGTCAAACTGTCCAGGCCAGGAACAATGTTAAATTGTAACCTCTTCTGAAGAGCATTTGTGATCAAGCTGTCTTTTTTTAAAGCAATCCAGCAATTTTCATATAATTATCTGCCTTTTATCTGGAAATGAGCAAGTTGTTTTCAATGCTATGAATTGCCATGGTGGAGACTGAACTGACATCTTGCTTGATTGCTTACTCAATAACACATTACTATATCCAGACTGGTGATTAATCAGCTGGGATAACTTGAAAATGTGATCAAGAGCTTTTTTTTAAATCTGCAATTTGTTCATTCCTTTATTGTCAAATTCAGTGTGCCATATTGAAGGCTTCCAGTGGGAACATGATCCTTCTCTTGTCAATAAGCTATTTAATTAAACCAATAATTCATTTAATACCCAGAGAAATGCTGGTGTGGAAGGGAATCTCATGGGGATCCAAAATCCCTTTTTCTTGATGTTGTTTATTTAAATATCCAGGATGCAAAGCAATCCCCTTAATTAAAGATGTCATGTTTTCCTCGGTACTTATCAAGGTGCTTGATCTTAGAAATGGATGCACGGTGGTTTAGTGGTTAGCAAAGCTACCTCACAGCACCAGGGACCCAGGTTTGATTCCCGCCTCAGGCGACTGTCTGTCTGAAGTTTGCACATTCTCCCTGTGTCTGTGCGGGTTTCCTCTGGGTGCTCTGGTTTCCTCCCACATTCCAAAGATGTGTAGGTCAGGTGATTGGCCATGCTAAATTGCCCATAGTGTTAGGTGCATTAGTCAGAGGGAAATGGGTCTGGGTGGGTTACTCTTCGGAGGGTCAGTGTAGACTTGTTGGGCTGAAGGGTCTGTTTCCACACTGTATGTAAACTATTGAAAGCATGATACACTGACAATTACTACACTTAGACAGAATTCCAATTAAGTTTTATTGTTATGTGTACTCAAGTACAGAGATACAGGAGTACCGTGAAAAGTTTGCAATGTCACCATTCATTGTGCCATCTTAGGTACAAAGGTAGGTAAGTATAAAATCTTAGGCGAAGAATAGAAAAATAAAGAAGTAAGTCAGAAGTTTAACATTACAGTTCTTATAAAGTAATAAGTAAGATATAAAAGGTAGGTTAGAAATATAGCCTGAGTACAGAAGAAGGTAGACAGGCAGGAGGCTGGAAGAACACAGCAAGCCAGGCAGCATCAGGAGGTGGTGAAGACGGAAGCATGCTCCACACTATTTACGTCAAATGCTCCCTGGGGCAGATACAGCACATATTAGATACTAAACAATGTTCACTCTATACTGGTTCACCCAGCGTAGGTAAAATAATACTGAAGAAGAGTCATGTTGGACTTCAAATGTAAATTTTGTTTTTCTTTTCACAGATGTTGCCAGACTTGCTGAGTTTCTCCATCATTTTCTGTGGTTTTTTTTTATTTTCAATAAGCCAATACAGCCTATAAACTCTTTAATTTCTCCTGGGTGAGATTCAGCACTGATTAAAGAATCTGCTGGGTGAGCATTCAAATTAAGATGATATTAGGCTGTGAATATGGCCAGAGACATATTCCATTTGCTTTGTATTGGGAGGATTTCAGCCCAGAGTAGGGAAACAAATGATGAAGACACAAAGCACCACCCAAATCCTTCTAAGATTTCATACTTTTAAGAGCTATTTATATTAGTTGTATTTTCCTGAATGCTCCCAGCGTAAGAATCCACCCATTTGGAGCGAGTTTTGATAAGTTGAGAAGTCACAAGTCTTATTAACCGTTCACAAGATTTTCAGTTAATTTACTTTTAATCTAACAGAAAATCAGATCCAGCAAACAGGAAATATATCCTATTGTTGACAATAAGCATTTACAAATCTCTTTTGAGTTCTTAAATGATTGGGTTGACAAGGATACAGCCCATTGAAAAATGAGATGGGTAACTTAAATGTCTTTGTTAATATGTGAAAACATTATTGTCAATACTTTCTTCCAAAAATTCAACCAGCCTTTCATACAATAATTTACTTTTAAGCTGTAGGTAAGGAAATGTAATATTTCGTACTGCAAATATCCCACAAATAACAATGAGCTTGTAGTTTGTGAGGAATAGAGGGTGGTTTGATAGTATTGGTGGAAGCCAAGAGAGCTTTGGATGTTTCAATCCTGCCTTGAGATCTTTATATTTACCCAAACAGGCTGAGGCCTGGCTTAACATCTTATCCAAACAATGGCATGGCTGAAAGGCAGGGGTTTATCACCTTCCCCTCCCTCCTGCTGTATAAATGTCATAGGAAACTTCATGTCATACTCTTGATTCTCTCTACTCCAAACTCCAAAGAGTAAAGAAGATAAACATATGCAGTCTCACCACTGAGTCAGAAGGCTGTGCATTCATGGCCCATTCCAGAGAATTGAGCACAAAATATAGACCGACTTCAGTGATGGAATGCTACACAGGCTAAGATGAATTCTTTTCACATCAAACGTTTATTCAGAAGGCTCCCTTTGACGAAGAACAGCGAAGCTCTCCTTCGTATCCCAGCCAATGCTTTTCTTCCTGAATAAAAATCATGAAAACAAATTATTTGGTCATTATCTTATTGCTGACATTTGTCAGTTTTAGTCACTAATTATGGGTTCTCTATGTCAGAAGCCACAGGATACCAGGTTAAAATCTAACAGGTTTATATGAAATCACAACCTTTTGGAGCGCTGCTCCTTCATCGGATGAAGACTTCACCTGACAAAGAAGCAATGCTCCGAAAGCTTGTGATTCCAAAAAACCTGTTGGACTAATACCTGGTGTCATGTGACTTCTGACTTTGCCCACCCCAGTCCAACACCGGCAACTCCACATCATGGATTCTATAAGATAGGCATTATCTTGAAAGAAACCCTACAAGCTTCTCACTCCTCTTGAAGGCCTCAATGCTTCAAAAGTAACTTTCTAAATTTATGGGAATTTTGTGCTTGTGAAAGGTACTATATGAATACAAGTTCTTTTTCATTCTCTTTACCAAATTTAAAAGGAAGTTGTTGGGTGTTTAAATAAACTATGGAGAACTGAAGTGTGACAGCTTCAACCCATTGCCTAAGTTGAGTCAATTAATGTCATTGGAGGGAGTGTTTGTGACAAAATGATAGTGTTCTTACTTCTGAGCCAGGAGGTCTGGATTCAAGCCCACTTGTTCCAGAGCTATGTCATAATGTCTCCAGACAGGTGGTTTAGAAAAATATCTAATTAATTTCATTGGATGTAAACCTATGGGCAGCACGGTGGCACAGTGGTTAGCACTGCTGCCTCACAGCGCCAGAGACCCGGGTTCATTTTCTGCCTCAGGTGACTGACTGTGTGGAGTTTACACATTCTCCCTGTGTCTGCGTGAGTGTGCTCCGGTTTCCTCCCACAGTCCAAAGATGTGCAGGTCAGGTGAATTGGCCATGCTAAATTGCCCATAGTGTTAGGTGAAGGGGTAAATGTAGGGGTATGGGTGAGTTGCGCTTCAGCGAGTTAGTGTGGACTTGTTGGGCCGAAGGGCCTGTTACCACACTGTAAGTAATCTAATCTAAACCTTGCAAAACATTTGACCTTATCTCGATCTGTTGCTACCTGATTTTTTAAAAATATAATTCATCCATGAGATGTAGGTGTCACTGGCTGGGCCTGCATTATTGTCCATCTCCAATTGCCCAATCACATTGCTGTGTTTCTGAAGTCACATGTAGGCCAGACCAGATAAGAACAGGAGATTTTACGTTAGAGCCCAGGTGTCCTTGGAGAAGGGGCACGCGGTGTTGACCAACACCCTGGAGTTGTTCAGGGAGAGGTGGGCGCCGCAGGGAGTGGAGTGCATCATTTCTCCCTCCAATTCTATTTTGATTTAGTCCCTACCCTCCCCTTCACTGTTTTTGATCACACAGCACTGCCCTTTGATGCGAAGGGCAGTGTTTATCACTGGCCACCCGGTTGTTTTCCTTTCTTCCTGGTGGTGGAATTTGAATAAATATTTGTGCACTTTGTGTCTTTCACTGTGTCTCACACCTGCATACACACACACCATGGGTGCTGGAGATAAAATAAGCACTACCGCAATTAGGTGGTAGTGTGGGGGAAAAAAGAAAAAAAAAGAACAGGAGATTTCCTTCCCTAAAGGACATTCATGAATCAGATGAGTTTTATAAAAATAAATAATGGTTATATGGTTGCCATTAGGCTAGCATCTGCCATGGTGGGATTCAAACGCATGCCCTCAGTGTATTAGGCTTCTGGATTACTAGTCCAGGGATATTATCACATGCATCCCCCAAATTGCTCTCTCCTTTCAGTGTATATCCTAATATCAATGTCAGGGACTGGACTAAATGGGCAGGAGAAGACAATTGAGACCCATAGATCTGTTCTTCCATATGCATTGATCATCGCTAATCTCAATTCCATTTACCATCTTTTTCTGCAAATCTTTTAATAATTTGATAAACATCTATCAACCTCTGTATCAATCAATTAAAATTAAACCAGCAGCAACTGCCTTTTAGGGAGAATGTGACAGATTTCAACAACCTTCTGCGTGAATACTTCCGGCCTTCAATCCTGCATCATCTGCCTCTAATTTTAGGGTATGCTACCTGGTAGTGGATTTTCTCCACCAGAGAAAATCTATTTTCCATACTAATCAAATTATCATATCTCTTTATCATTATAAACATCTCAAGCGGATCGCTTCTGGAGTTGTTTAAACTCAAGAAAATACAAAAGCCAAAAATACTGATTGTAGAGAAATTATCAGATTTCTACCTCCCTATTCAGTGAGGCATTGCTTCTCAATTATGACCTCTGCTGTTGTCACAATCTCTGTTTTTAGGAATGGGTACTGTCAAAAGATATCTGTTCTCATGCATTTGTCACTGTGAGACTTTACCTTGTGTTCTGAGCTGATTCTCTTCAACGAGCACTAACATATTATCTGAGCATCCCCTCCCCTATCTGAAAGCTCATATCCCCATTACTCTGTTTGAATTGGGGTGAATGGGAACATAACACTAGCAAGACTCAATGCCTTCAAGAGATGAGAAGAGAAACTTAGGTAGCTTCTCTTGTGAGCCAGTACTTGTAACACAGAACTCAGCAATTAGAGTCTAAAACTGTCACAAAGGTGCCGATCTCTGCCCAACGCCTTTCATGTTGATTTTTGCTCCCAAATACAGGGAAAGATCCAGTCAGACTGTGAACCTTGGGACACATTCCACAATGATGCATTAGCCAAGGCTTCTACAGCAACTAGGCTCCTGATGAATTCAAGAATTGTCTGTGGAATAGCATGCTATCATGTCTAAGCAGGATTGCACAGAAGCTAACTCTTTTCTTTGAGACGAACAGGAGGAAAAGCAGGGTGCACAGTAGTGGAAGAGTCAGAATGCTACAGCGCTTCTTTTGTGCAAAGGCAGCCTTGGATAAACCTAAGGGACAATTTGACCAAGAGGCCCTGTGATTATCTGAATAAACCCATTCTCTGAACACATTATAGAGGGAAACAGTTAAGTCTTTGACACTCTCTCTCTCTCTCTCTCTGTTTCTGTTCCTGTTCCTGTTCCTATCAGTTGCTGATTTATTTTTAAATCCACATTTTATAAGAATATGTCGAGTGACGGACAAAATTCAATCTCTACTTATCCTTTTGATAATCACTTTTTGATAAACACTGATAATCATAAAGTCACACAGCACAGAAACAGACCCTTTGGTCCAACCAGTCTATGCTGAAATCTGAAACAAACAGAATGCATTCCACCAGAATCTCTGTGTGTTTGCTTAAGAAACTTGAATCCCCTCCTGCACCTGGAATCGGGGTCGGTTTTGACTAACCAACATATGAGCGTGATTGGCTGCCTGTTCTTGCAGTGAAGTAATCCCCAACTTCCCTTCAATCATGCAGACTGGTTGTATGTCACGAAACAAGACTTTCTAGTGTTGCTTGTCAGATAGAAGCCTCAAGATAGGCCAGAGTTGTCACTCCCATCGTTGTAATGTTACAGGGTGGGTTATCAACATGAAGGATAGGGGTCTCAGGTTACCATTGGCTTGGATTACCATTGTGGGACCCGAAAGGATCTCTGTAGTAAAGTCTTTTTGAACACCCACAGTAGGCCTTTTTTAAATCAAGCCAGCTGCATTATCAGAGTTAGTGAGGTGCTAAGCCTACCTTTATAGTTAGGGATTTGAGGTGCTGCAGTTTAATATGTTGACTAGACTGCTAATATAAGGATCACATTTAGGACAGTGGCATGGCGTTCAGTCTCCATTCTGTCTGAGGTAGGCTTGTGGCAAATAACATTCACTCCACACAGAGGCCATCCCCAACAAGAAAGAATCTAATCATAGTTCTTTGGTTCTCATCAGTGGGTGGCATGGTGGCTCGGTGGTTAGCACTGCTGCTTCACAGCACGAGGGTCCCAGGTTCAATTCCAGCTTGGGTGACTGTCTGTGTGGAGTTTGCACATTCTCCCTGTGTCTGTGTGGGTTTCCTCCGGGTGCTCCAGTTTCTGCCCACAGTCCAAAGATGTCCAGGTCAGGTGAATTGGCCATGCTAAATTGCCCATAGTGTTAGCTGCATTAGTCAGAGGGAAATGGGTCTGGGTGGGTTACTCTTCAGAGGGTTGGTGTGGACTGGTTGAGCCAAAGGGAATCTAATCAGAATCCGTTTACCAGAAACAGGACTAACCATAAAAATACTCTCGCTAAAAGAGCAAACCATAATGTGGCAACTTCATGGTGAGTAACTCACCTTGTAAACACTTGTCTACTGTCTACAAGGTACAATCAGAAGTGCGATGGTATACTCCTGACTTTCCTAATTGAGTGTAACTCCAACAATGCTTATGAATCAGGACACCATTCAGGACAAAGCAGCTGCTTGACTGGCACACCAACTTCACTCACTCCCTCCAGCAGTAGCACACATTGGCATTCATGTCTACCATCTACAACATGCACTGCAGAAGTTCAACAAGGCTCCCTACATAGAATCTTTCAAACCCACAACAACCACCATTTGGAAGGACAAGGACAGCAAATACATGGGAATGCCACCACTTGCAAGTCCCCCTCCAAGTCACATACCATCGTGAGTGACAACTGTAGCACTGTTCCTTCACTGTCACTGGGTAAATATCCTGGAAATCCTTCCCTAACTGTGGTGTGCCTACACTAAATAAACTGTAGTAGATCAAAAGGACACATTCTCAAGGCAAGTAGAGTTGAACATTAAAGATGTACCTCGCCATAAAGATTTGCCTAGCCAGCGATACTCACATCCCGTGAATGAATAAACTTGGGGACTCTTCCGATCGTTTTATTCATGATCAAGAGCAGACTGAGGAGGGGTTAATTGATTGTGAACAGGACATACAATTTTCTACATTGCTTGGTGGATGGCAGTACTAATGAATGCCAATAACTATATTTTTAAGCCTAATTTTGATATCAATGGACATTCCTGCACAGATCACACAATAGCGTCCTGTATGTTTAGAG
The DNA here is from genome assembly GCF_004010195.1 of Chiloscyllium plagiosum. Taxonomy (NCBI): domain Eukaryota; kingdom Metazoa; phylum Chordata; class Chondrichthyes; order Orectolobiformes; family Hemiscylliidae; genus Chiloscyllium; species Chiloscyllium plagiosum. Next base: position 35,166,550 of record NC_057713.1, on the reverse strand, counting down.
AATTGTTTTTGAAGCAATGCTGCATAAACAGTTTTTTAAAATCTTTTTATGTTTCAATGAGATCATCTCTTGCTCTTCTAATTCCAAGGAATATAGGCCCAGCCTACTAATCCTCTGCTTTCGTGCCAAAACCTTCCCTGCTCAATCTTTGTTGCACTCCCTCCAAGGCAAGTATATCCTTCTTCAGGCAAGGAGACTGAAAACCACACACAGAACTCCAGGTGTGGTGTCACGGGTACACTGTATAATTGTAGCAACATATATTTATTCTTTTTCTCTAATTCCTTAGTAATGAAAGCTAACATACCATTTGCCTTCTAATTTCTTGCCATATCGACCTGTTTCATTTCTGTGTTCATATGCATGGATATTCAGGTCTTTCTGAATACACTCTGTGAATGTACCTCTAATATTCATAACAATTCCATTTCATTTACTAAAATGGGCACTTCACACTTTGCTGAACTGTATTGCATCTGCCTTTTCCTTCACCACACATATGCTTACATCCTTCTGCAATCTTTTTTTGGCTGTCTAGGCCATTTAGCCCATCGAGTCTGCTCCACTATTCGATCATGGCTGATATGTTTCTCAACCCCTTTCTCCTGCCTGCTCCCCGTAACCCTTGATCCCCTTACTAATCAAGAACTTGCTATCTCTGTCTTAAATACACTCAAGGTCTTGGCCTCCACAGCCTTCTGCAGCAATGAGTTCCACAGATTCATGACCCTCTGGCTGAAGAAATTCCTCATTTCAGTTCTAAAGGGTCATCCCTTCATTCTAGGTTGTGCCATCATGTCCTAGTCTCCTAGTGGAAACATCTTCTTCACATCCATTCTATTCAGGGTCTCAATATTCTGTTACTTTCAATTAGGTTTCCCCCATCACTACTAAAACTTTATAAAGCTCTGGTTAGGCCCCATTTGGAGTACTGTGTCCAGTTTTGGTCCCCACACCTCAGGAAGGACATACTGGCACTGGAACGTGTCCAGCGGAGATTCACACGGATGATCCCTGGAATGACAGGTCTAACATATGAGGAACGGCTGAGGATACTGGGATTGTATTCGTTGGAGTTTAGAAGATTAAGGGGAGACTTAATAGAGACGTACAAAATAATACATGGCTTGGAAAAGGTGGATGCTAGGAAATTGTTTCAGTTAAACGAGGAGACTAGGACCCGTGGACACAGCCTTAGAATTAGAGGGGGTCATTTCAGAACAGAAATGCGGAGACATTTCTTCAGCCAGAGAGTGGTGGGCCTGTGGAATTCATTGCCACGGAGTGCAGTGGAAGCCAGAACGCTAAATGTCTTCAAGGCCGAGACTGATAGATTCTTGTTGTCTAGAGGAATTAAGGGCTACAGGGAGAACGCTGGTAAGTGGAGCTGAAATGCGCACCAGCCATGATTGAATGGCGGAGTGGACCCGATGGGCCGAATGGCCTTACTTCCACTCCTATGTCTTACGGTCTTAAATCTTTTAAACCTTGCCCTCTAGTTCTGGACTCCCCCACCCCAGGGAAAAGACCTTG
>NC_057713.1:35127117-35164893 GCF_004010195.1 Chiloscyllium plagiosum | reverse complement strand
TACCATAAGTGTATAAGTCCTGCTAAGATTTGCTTTCTCAAAATACAGCACCTCGCATTTATCTGAATTAAACTCCATCTGCCAATTCTCAGCCCATTGGCCCATCTGGTCAAGATCCTATTGTAATCTGAGGTGACCCTCTTCGCTGTCCACTACACCTCCAATTTTGGTGTCATCTACAAACTTACTAACTATACGTCTTATGCTCGCATCCAAATCATTTATGTAAATGACAAAAAGTAGAGCACCGATCTCTGTGGCACTCCACTGGTCACAGGCCTCCAGTCTGAAAAACAACCCTCCACCACCACCCTCTGTCCTCTACCCTCGAGCCAAATCTGTATCTAAATGGCTAATTCTCCCTGTATTCCAAGTGATCTAACCTTGCTAATCAGTCTCCCATGTGGAACCTTGTCGAACGCCTTACCGAAGTCCATATAGATCACATCTACTGCTCTGCACTCATCAGTCCTCTTTGTTACTTCTTCAAAAAAACTCAATCAAGTTTGTGAGACATGATTTCCCATGTACAAATCCATGTTGACTATCCTAATCAGTCCTTGCCTTTCCGAATACATGTATATCCTGTCCCTCAGGATTCCCTCCAACAACTTGCCCACCACTGAGGTCAGGTTCACTGGTCTATAGTTCCCTGGCTTGTCCTTACCACCCTTCCCAAATAGTGGCACCACGTTTGCCAACCTCCAGTCTTCCGGCACCTCACCCACGACCATCGATGATAAAAATACCTCAGCAAGAGGCCCAGCAATCACCTCTCCAGCTTCCCACAGAGCTCTCGGGCACACCCAACCATGTCCCAGGGAATCCATCCTTTAATTCCTGCGATTATTGTTGCAAACCTCCTCTGGACCCCCTTCAGCACACCCTTCCTTAGATTCGTGGCCAGAAACTGCTCACAATATGCCAAATATGCCAAAAGCTTTGTACAGTACCAGCAATTTATCCCTTCTCTTGCATTCTCATTTTCTTACCTTCCTAACTGCCATCTGAATCTACACGTTAACCTTAAGAGAATCCTGAACTAGGATTCCTAAATCCCTTTGTGCATTAGAACTCACCATTTACTTTGCCATCTAAGGCACTAGAAGCACAAGATTTACCATATATTCAATTCCAAAATTTCTAATCAGGGATTTCTTTCTAACCATTCATTGCTTCCTCTTTCATCCTTCCAGGTATAAGATGCCTCTGCAGGTCAACGTCAGCAACCCAATCAATTGCAACATGCGCGGTAAAAAACGCACAGTGTTGGTGGAGCAGAGAATTGAACAAACGCAGCCCGACTTCAAGAAAAATCATACAGGCTTCACATTGTTCTGGCCAGGAATATAGCACTCATGAGACTAAGGATTTCAGTTGTAGCACACTGAGTAATGTCTTTATTGTGATGTTTTTATATATAATAAAAGATTCAAGTACTTTCCATTCTGGTGAATATTCTGTCCTGGGAAATTAGTTTTCAAATTTTACAGGTGATCATGTGCATGAGTGATAGAATCATACCATAAAATGGTTACAGCACAGCAGGAGACCATTCGGCCCATCCAGTCTGTCCCCTCTGACTGAAAGAGTAAATTCACTGGGAACCTTCCCTGCAGCTGTACAATGCTTTTCTCTTCAGGCGCTACTCCAGATCCTAACTACTCACTGTTTTTTAAAAGTATTTTCTTCTCATGTCATTGTTGGCTTGTTTGCCAATTACCTTAAATCTGTACGTCCTGGTTCCTGACCGTTCTACTAAAGGGATATAATTCTCCCTGCATAGTCTGTCCAGACCCCACATATTTATGCAGACATCCATCAAATCTCCTCTCAACCTTCTGTAAGAAATGCAACCCAAGCTTCTCCCATCTATCCAAGCAATGGAAATTTACCACTTGGAATTAGTCTCATAAATCTTATCTGCACCACCTCTGAATCCTTAACATATTTCCTATAGTGTGGTGCCCAGAATTAGACCCAAAATTCCAGTTAAGGCTGAGTCCACATTTGATACAGCTTTACGTAACTTTCTTGCATTCATACACTCTGCTCGTGTTGATGAAACCATGGATCCAGATTTGTGCATGTGAACCCTCCATGTCCGTGCACTCTTTTTGGAATTGTATCCTCTATTTTATATTGACTCTTATCATTCTTTTACCAAAATGTATCATTTCACACTCCTCTGCCTTCATCTGCTACCTCCTATGATAAACATATACATATCGTATTATAAACTTTCAATGGATACTTTATAAAGTTTGGACCTGAGCTTTTAAGATAGCTACCACAAATCATGTGATTTTTTGGCCTTTGGACTACAGACAGTATCAGGTCTCCAGCAAATACCTAATTAAATATGGATGTAGTCAATGGTGGATTTCAAAGATTTTATTGCTTAAACTAAAGATAATAGAGTTTCCCCACTGCCAGTTACAGTGGTGATTTAATTCCCAGCTAATGTTATTACCAAACAATTCAGTTCCCAGACTGTAATCTGGCTTGATAGATCATGTTTTGTAATGGTTTCAGTGAGGTGGCCTCTCACCGAGACAGCAGTAAAGTTGTAGAGTTTGTTTTAACTGTAAAACTGAAGCTTATTTATTAAAATAAATGAAGATAAATTACCTAGTTACAACACAAATTCAAAGAGCTTTAAACACACAGTAAAAGTATAATCCCATGAATCACAAATCACCTCTCTACAAATTTTTTAAAAATGTTTGCACAGTACCCAACAACAGCTCTTGTTCAGTGCTCACCATAATCCTTTTTTCTAAAACTGATAAGTTTAAGGTAACTATGACTTTAACACCTCATCAGTGTTTTAGATTAGATTCCCTACAGTGTGGAAACAGACCCTTCGGCCCAACAAGTCCACACCAACCCTCTGGAGAGTAACCCACCCAGAACCATTTCCCTCTGACGAATGCACCTAACAGTACAGGCAATTTAGAATCAACTAGGAGAAAGTGAGGACTGCAGATGCTGGAGATCAGAGCTGAAAAATGTGTTGCTGGAAAAGCGCAGCAGGTCAGGCAGCATCCAAGGAGCAGGAGAATTGATATTTCAGGCATAAGCCCTTCTTCAGGAACCTGAAGCAGGCAATTTAGAATGACTAATTCACTTGACCTGCACATATTTGGACTGTGGGAGGAAACCCACGCAGACACGGGGAGAATGTGCAAACTCCACACAGAGAATCAGCCAAGGCTGGGATTGAACCTGGGTCCCTGGTGTTGTGAGGCAACAGCACTAACCACTGAGCCATGTTTATCCCAACACTGCTGGTTTGGTGCTCTCTTTAACTTCTTACTCTAAAGCAATCTAGTTTTACTATTTACTCTCCTTACCAGGAGTACTGCTCAATACAGATATTTCCATGCAAGGACTTCACAGAACCACTGAAACCAAGTAAATCTGAAACAAAAGTCTGTCTTTCTATGTGAGTTTTCCTTATGCTTAAAAAACATCTCCCAGTCCAGAAATTCCTAACAGAAAACTTGAAATACAATTGTCTAACTTGCTAGGTCATAAAATCCTGAAGTCAACAAAAAAAAATTAATGTTCCAAAGTAGGTTTCACAAGCTAAACTGACTGATGGGTTAACCAATAATTCAAAACTTAAAATAATATTAACAATATGTATAACTCACATAACTTATATCACAAAGTTACATATTGGACTGGAGGGATAATCAAAACCCAATGGTCACCACTGATTTCCAATGGTATCACAACAGCTCCCCACAATCTAGACTGCCTGAGCCCCAGGAATGTTAACCTATCAGTGATGTGATCAAAACTGGGTTCAGGGGCTGCATTCAGCAAATCCATTGGAACTGTCAGTCATCAGACAGTCTGGGAACGAGACTCTGAAACTAGCTGCAAATCATGAACCAACCGAGGTATTTTCCTTGCTACAGTTTCAAAATTCCACGAGAACCAACACAACAGATATTTGACTACAATAAACCTCACAACCTACAGTAAATTCTTCTCTTCAAATTTAAATCACCAAATCTATTCATTAAATCACAAGCTTGTCATGTAGAAGCCTAGGAATTGTAAATCAGAGACTGAATTAATTGTAAACTGTAAAATTGAGCTATATTTATGTATTGTGTGTGAGAGACAATAAATCATCTTTTTTTTTAAAACTGATGACATATTGCTGCAGAATTATTTAATTGAAATACATTCTCCAAGGGTGAGAAAAGCAACACTTCTTTCTGTCTAAAGCATACTGATTATAAACTGTAAGAGACGCACATACATTCAATCTGTGCTTTATATCTTTGCCTATCCCACTAGCTTGTGTATATCCTCTTGATGTCCAGCACCATCCTCCTCAAAGTAGTCCTCCAACCCCATTCACTCCAAATCACCTATGTTCTATTTTGAAGAATCATACCAGACTCAAAGCATTTAATGTTGTTTCTCTCTCCGCATGCTGCCAGACCAACTGAGTTGCTCTGACGTTCTCTGTGTATGGGTTCACATCAGTGCAGGCACTTTCGTTTTTATTCCATAAGCTTCAACTTTCCAGAAAAACCTAATTATCTTATGAAATGCCTTTTGAAATCCAATTGACCAAATGATTTATTGTCATCATCAGCCTGTTTTATTACCCAACCAAAAACTCAAACAAATTTATTAAATACAATCTGACTTTAACCAATGTGTTGGTTTTCCTTAATTGATCTATAATTGTCTCAAGTGACTGTTAAATTTGTCTTGGATACTCAAATTTAAAAACTCTCCTACAGAAATTGACCTGTCTGTAGATGTTCTGCTTATAGTCTGACCTCTGTTTTGAATAAGGTTTTGCATTTTCAAGTCATCAGTTCACTGTCATCTTCCCCTTATCCATTTTGGGAATATCCTACAGCCTGGTATTAGAACCATGGAAAGAGAAAATAAACAAGTTGGAAAAGGCCAAGCTTTGTTTTCTTATGATGACTTTTTTAAAAGCTCCATATCGCCAGGAGGAGCTGAAGATCTACCTGAGATCCAGAAAACTGTCCCTAAGCTTCCAGGATCCAGGCTTCCTGTGATCACGGTGGCATATCACTTCCTTAGGCCCAGGTTGCCTCCAGTGTTTGTTAACACTGTCTGCCCAAGAGTTAAGCAGCTCCATGAGAGCAAGCTCACAAATGGAAGATTGGAAGATGGCGAGTCTTCTGACCCAATACAAATGGAATTTAGCACATTTAGGTGTTAATGACAACTTCTTTTGATTTTCTCCACCTTTCTTACCAATACCTCCCACGATGATGATCCTGAGTTCCGCATCGTGGACACATGAACAGGAAGCTGCTCGATCTGGGATGGCTCTGGAACTGGTACCAACAATTCCAAGAAAATACTTCACAATTTCTGTGACTGTGCAATATCTGCTGAATCAGAGCTGACATGCAATGTAACTTAAGAGAAAGTGTGGACTGAAGATGCTGGAGAGTCAGAGTTGAAAAGTGCGGCACTGGAAAAGCACAGCAGGTCAGGCAGCATCTGAGGACCAGGAGAGTCAACATTTCGGGCACAAACCCCCTTCATCAGGAATGTAGTTGGGGAGGGGAGCTGAGAGATAAATAGGAGGGTGGAGTTGGACAGGGTTAAGGTGGGTGGGAAAGCGAGAGGTAGATGAAGGTGGGGGGTGTGATTGGTATGGTTGATCGGATAGGTGGGAAGGAAGATGGACAGGTGGGACAAGTCAGGTGGGCGGTGGTGAGTTGGACGGTTGGATCTGCAATGAGGTGGGGGAAGGGGAGATTTGGAAACTTGTGAAGTCGATGTTGATGCCATGTGGATGAAGGGTCCTAAGGCAGAAAATGATGCGTTTTTCCTCCAGGTGTTGGGTGGCTTAGATTTGGCGGTGGAGGAGGCCAAGGACTTGCATGCCCTTGGGAGAAAGGGAAGGGGAGTTGAAATGTTCAGCCACAGGGTGGTGGGGTTATTGGGCATGTGTCCCAGAGATTTTCCCTGAAACATTCCGTAAGTTGGCATCCTGTCTCCCTGGTGTAGAGGAGACCACATCGAGAGCAACAATAGATGAGGTGGGTGGATGTCCAGGAAAGTCTGTATCGGATGTGAAAACATCTTTTGGGGCCTAGGACAGAGGTGAGGGAGAGATGTGAGTGCAGGTTTTACATCTCGTGCGACAGCAAGGGAAGGTGCCAGGAGTGAACCTAACGAGGGAGCCATGGAGAGAATGGTCTCTGTGGAACACAGATAGGGGTGTGGAGGAAAATAGATCTCTGCTGGTGGAGTCTGATTGGAAGTTGTGGAAATGGCAGAGGACAGTGCACCAGACATCAGTTAAGGTGAGGACCAGAGGGTTCTATCCTTGTTGCGGTTGGAGAGGTGAGGTTCAAGGGCGGAGGTGCAGGAAGTGGAGAGGATGCCCTGGAAGGCATTGTTGATCACTTGGGAGGGGAAATTGCGATCCTTGAAGAAGGAAGCCATCTGGGATGTCCTGGAGTGGAATTGCTTCTTTTGGAAGCTGATACAGTGGAGGTGGAGGAATTGGGAGTAAGTGATCGCATTTTTACAGGAGAGGGAATGGGAGGAGGTGTAGTCCAGGTAGCTGTGGGAGTCGATTGGTTTGTAATAGAGGTCCGTGTTTAATCAGTCGCCAGAGAAGGAGACAAAGAGATTCAGGAAGGGGAGCGAGGTAGATGGTCCAGGTGAACGTAAGGTCAGGGTGGAAGATGTTAGTGAAGTTAATGAACTTTTAAACCTCTTCATTGGAGCACGAGGTGGCACCGATACTGTCATCAATGTAACATAGGAAAAGATGGGGGATGGTGCCAGTGTAACTGCAGAAGATGGACTGATCCACATATCCTACAAAGAGGCAGGCATAGCTGGGTCCCATGCAGGTGCCCATGGCTATCCCTTTAGTCTGAAGTAAGTGGGATGATTCAAAGGAGAAATTATTGAGGGTGAGGACCAGTCCAGCCAATTGAATGAGTGTGTCAGTGGAGCGGTACTAGTTGGGTCGGTGGGAGAAGAAGAAACAGAGTGCTTGGAGGCCTTTGCCATGGTGGATGGATGTGTATAGGGACTGGATGTCCATGGTGAAGATGAAGCGTCGGGGGGCTGGGCAAGCAAAAGTCATGGAGGAGGTGGAGGGTGTGGGTGGTGTCCTGAATGAATGTGGGGAGTTCCTGGACCAAGGGGGACAGGACGGTGTCGAGATATGAGGAAGCAGGTTTGGTGGGAGAGGAGTAGGCAGAGACAATCATTCAACCAGAGGAGTCAGGTTTGAAGATTTTAGGTAAGAGGGAGAAACGAGTGGTGCGGGGATCTAGGACTATGAGGTTGGAGGCTGTGGATGGGAGATCGCCTGAGGTAATGAGGTTGTGGATGGTCTCGGAGATGATGGTTTGGTGATGGGAGGTCAGATCGTGGTTGAGAGCGCAGTATGAGGTGGTGTCTGTCAGTTGGTGCCTGGCTCTAGCAGTATAGAGGTCGGTGTGTCAAACTACTACTGTCTCCCCCTCCCCCATCCACTGGTTTAATGGTAAAGTTGGGGTTGGAGTAGAGGGATTGGAGGGCTGCGCTTTGCAAGGGTGAGAGGTTGGAGTGGGTGAAGGGGTGGAAAGGTTGTGGCGGTCAATGTCACGGCGACATTTGGAGGTGAAGAGGTCGAGGTCAGGTAACAGACCAGGGTGGGGTGTCCAACAGGATGGAGTATGTTGGAGATGAGAAAAGGGGCCCTCAGAGGGTTGGTGGAAGTCACAGTTAAAAAAGTAAACACAGAGGCGAAGGTGGCAAAAGAAAAGTTCGATGTCACAATGCAAATAGGATTCATTGACCCGGGAGCATGTTGGGATGGAGATGAGGTGTAATGTAGCATAGACTTGTTCTCACACCATGCGACAACTTCAGTCTTATGATCAGCATGAACAAAACTGAATTCATCTGCCAGTCTGTTTCAGGACAGTACAATTGCTTGATCATGTGTATTAGGCCATACTGCTAGTGAAATATCAGTCTGGAGTATATTGGGCTATGAGTGTCTACACATGCATTGACTCTGAAATAGTTTATTCCTTGCCCCTAACTAAGGCAGAAGAGTCACTGGACGTGAAACATGTACTCTTTTTTCTTTCCACAGGTGCTGCCAGACCTTCTGAGTTTCTCCATCAACTTCTGATTGATTGAATGATTGATTGATTTATTGTCACTTGTACTGAGGTATAGTAAAAAGCTTTGTTTCCGAACAGATCACAGTAAGCAAGGATGTAGGATCAAAAATATTTAGGCAGATGCATACAGTGTTACATTGCCCAGGCCGTGCACTAGGCGAGATCAGCATTAGCAAGATCAGCATTATTTGAGGCTAGAGAGTCCATTCATCAGTCTAATAACAGCCAGGAAGAAGCTGTTCCCAAAGCTGCTGGTGCGTGTGTTCAGACTTCTGTATCTTCTGCCTGACGGAAGAGGTTGTAGGAGATCATTCACCGGGGTATGAAGAGTCAGTGTTGATGTTAGCACTTTTCCACAGCAGTGAGCCATGTAAATGGAGGCCATGGATGGAAGGTTGGCTTCCGTGATGGTCTAGGTTGTGCATACTATCTTGTGTAGTTGCTTACAGTTCTGGGCAGAGCAGTTGCCAAACCAGGCCATTGTGCACCCGGATAGTATGCTCTCAATGATGCATGTGTAGAAGATGGTGAGGGTCCTTATGGACATGCCAAATTCCCTGAGCCATCTGAGGATGAATAGGTGTTGTTATGCCTCCCTGACCATCTCACCTGCATGGGAAGTCCAGGATAGGTTGTCGGTTATCATCACTCCGAGAAACTTAATGTCCTCCACCCTCTCAACCTCCGCTCCATTGATGTAGACGGGGCCACTGTGTTCTCCTCCTTTCTTTCTGAAGTCAATGATGAGTTCTTTAGTTTTGCCAAATTTGAGACAGAGATTGTTGTCATTCCATCACATCACCAAATTCTCCATCGCCCTTCTGTATTTTGACTAGTCGTTGTGAGATATCAGTTCCTCTATGATGATGTCATCAGTGAACTTGTAAATGGAATTTATCAACACAGTCATGGGTGTACAGAGAGTACTGTAGGGGGCTGAGGATGCATCCCTGGTGGGCTCCAATCTTGAGTGTTATTGAGGTGCAGTTACCTATCTTCACTGACTGCAGTCTATGGGTCAGAAAGCTGAAGATCCAGTTGCAGAGGGCAGAGCAAAGACCAATTTCTCGGAGTTTTGAAATCAGTCTGGAGGGGATAATAGTGTTGAAGGTGGAGCTGTAGTCGACAAGCTGTGCGCTGATGTAGGAGTCCTTGTTGTCCAGATGGTTCAGGGATGAGTGTAGGGAGAGGAACATGGCATCCACTGTGGACCTGTTATGTCAGTAGACAAATTGTGGGTGATCGAGACAGGCTGGGAGGTTAGAGTTGATGTGTGCCATGACCTACCTTTCAAAGCACTTCATGATTATTGAGGTCAGAGCCACTGGGCGGTAGTCACTAATGCACGTTGCATGTGCGTTTTTAGATACAGGGATGATGGTGGTCTTCTTGAAGCAGGTGGGAATATCAACTTGTAGGAGGGAGAGGTTGAAGATGTCAATGAATACCTCCACTAGTTGGTCAATCAGGATCTGAGTGTTTGGCTGGGGACACCATCTGGGCCCATTGTTTTCCTTTAGTTGACGCTCAGGAAGATTTTGTTTTTGATCGATCATAGCAGTCACCTATATGCCCACCACAATCTTGCCAATATCACTACACCCCAGTCAGATAACATACTGGACAAGGTCACCTTTGCCTTGGACAATGAACAGACACTGACTGCCAGTGACCAACCAAACTCATCCTTTTAAAAGTGGGCTATCAATTTCTGGGAAGAAGGAATTAGGTGAAAAGTTGAGAGAGTGATAAATGTGTGTTTGAGATGAATGAAAGAAGCAAGCTTGTTAAATGTTGTCTTCACATTACATGCCATTCCTGTTTAATGTTTACCATGCAATTCCCTTCTAAGAAAAATTTTGTTAACAATTAAAACTTTACCTATGAGTATAGATTGAGATAGTCAATTTCTTTGTAACATAGGATGCTTTTATTCTGCTGGAAACAGGGAAGTGGACTTTGTGGATCTGCAATAATTCACAGTTGAATAGACGGGCTAAAATAATATTCTGGCTATGTTATTAGAATAAAAATACAGGGTTGAATTTTACCAGAAATCAGCTTAATGACTTTCACAACAGGATTCTCTCTGTGATCCCTAATATATTTTCTCACACAATTCTCTGTAGATCACCTCACCAGTTATGCACCACACATATATGGCAGCCCGCTTATGTTGTGTTCTGCTCAGAAATGGTGGAATCTGCTGCTGGATGCTCACGTAACACAGGCAGCATGGCGCAAAAAGCATTGCTGCAATCCTACAACCTTTGCGCTCCAACAAACATACCTGCTACTCCTGTGTGTTTCTAAGATGTTCTTAGTCACCAGCATCATGGGGTCCTCTCCCACCTGGAGCTGAGGAGGTGCCTCGTTTCCAGCAATCATCTGAATACCAGCGACTCTGGGCCATTTCACCTTCGGCCAACTGCAAAAAGTAGCAGTGGTGTACTCATCATTATGGGTTCCTGGTTCCATTCTAACAAACATACCCGCCGAGATCTGAGCAGGTGGAAGGTACAACTCCTCAAAATTTAGCTACCTCCTTTTTAAATATTTTCAGTGATTTAGCATCCACAGCTCTCTGTGGTAGAGAATTTTAGACATTTACTATTGTCTGAGAGAAGAAATTCTGTTGCATCTCAGTTTTAATGTCCCCTTATTCTGTAACAATGTACCGTAGCTTGAGATGTCTCCACTAATGGGAAAATCTTCTCAATATCGATACTGTCAAACCCCCTCAAAGTGTTTTGAACTGCCTCCAATATCACTTCTTAAATGCAGGGACAAAACCTGTGCATAAAATTTCACATGCAGTCTCACCAACATCCACTTCAGTTTTCTCAAGCCTTTCCTACCTTTAATCCCCAACACCCTTGCAATAAAGACCAAAATTCCATTTGCCTTCTTAATTATTTGCCGCACTTTTTGTGCTTTATGCACAAGAACATCCAGATTCCTCTGTACTGCTATTTGGTTTTTTTGGGAATCTCTCTCACTCTCCATTTAAATTACAGTGTCCCTTTGATTCTTCCTACCATAGCGCATTGCCTCACACTCCCCTGCATTAAATGCTAGCCATCAAGCTTTTGCCCTTCACTAGACTTCACCTGACGAAGAAGCAGAGCTCTGAAAGCTTGTAATTCTAAATATTCCTGTTGGACTATAACACGGTGTTGTGTGACTTCTGACCTAATCCTATCTCATTGCACATTACTAGATCCAAAATGTTCCTGGATACATTCTGCCACGTACCGCTCTAAGAAACAGTTTCTGATGCACTCTACACATTTACCTTCCATATTACCTTTGCCCCTCTGATTTGTCCAGTCCATACAAAGTCTAAAATCACCAATGACAATTGTAGTGCCATTATTACTTGCGTCCATTATTCCCTGATTTATACTTTGTTCTACAATGAGGCAACCCTTTGGGTACCAATAAATGACTCCCACTTTGACATTTTCCCTTTGCTATTCCTTCTTTCCACTCAATTGATTTCACGTTGCAATCTATTGCATCTATACCACCACCCACCACTGTACTGATTCTTCATTTATTAACAATGTTACCTCACCTCCTTTTCATTTTTGCTTTATCTTCGGTGAATGTCTAATCTCTTAAATATTGAGTTGGCAGTCCTGGTCACCCTGCTACCATGTATCTATAAGTAGTTATCAAGTCAGATTCATTTATTTTCATTTGTACTGTCAACTCATTTACCTTCTTAAAAATGCTTTGTGCATTCAGATCAAAAATCTTAAGCATTTACTTTTTCCATTATTACTTATTCTGGTTGTACTTTCTGCTGCACTCTTTTGCTTATATTTTCTGCCCTTCCATGTTATACTTTAATTATCAATCACCCTTTCACTACCCTGAATGGTTGCTCTCTCTCATTTGTTTTAATTTTTAAACTTCTCTTCAATCAAATCCAACCACCTTTCCCCCCCAACCACCTCCAACTCACTAATTGATTTCAGATCTCATCTGATTTGGGACACCAAATGACTGAGAATAGCACTCATCATATCAACGCTGGTTGTATGTGCCATGCTGTTAAGTTAATAATGGAAAAGTTGGAGAAATATGTCAAAGGATGTTTCAAGGATGACAGCTACCTATGTACTATGAACAGGTCTGCTCCAAGTTCCATCCAAGAATTGGGTGGAACATTGTGTTAATATAAAGTCTCCCGCTGCTGCTAGGGTTGATATCTTTGGCAGGACTCACATGCATTTAAAATGCTTTGGAAACCTTTGAAAATCAGTACACCAGCTCATCTGCTAGCCTTTTTCTGCATTCAATACTCATGGACATGATACTTGGCATAGTACTTTTGGTATTAGGACTCCTTTGATCTTGAAAATGGTTTATTGCAATATACCAATCTCTGTATGGTCAGACCTTCTTAGCTATTGTGAGATTATTGCTGGATAATGATCTTTTGCAACTCTTTTAATTGTTCAAATTTGAAGGTTGATGATTGTAATTGTTCACACTGGCTCTGGTCAAGGTGTGTCAGATCAACCTTGAGAATATTTTCAACTTCATAGTCGAGGGTATCAATGTGAAAAATCAAGAGAAATACCTTGGTCTTTACATGATTGAGTAACCTGTTCAACATATCAAACGTAATCATCCCAGCAATAAAAGCAAAATATAGATATGCTGGACATTTAAACAAAAAACGAAAGCGCTAGAGAAATGCAGTACCTCTCAGGAACAGTGAAAAAAGAAACAATATTAAGATTTCAAGTCTGATATGTTTTCTTCAAGAAGTGAAAGGTATTGGAATTTTTTTTATCTCTGAGAAAGGCAGGAGAGGGGGAGGGGGATGGAGGTACATAATGGAGTAGCCTGATGCAAAAGACCAAAGGTTTTTAATCATGGTAGAAGAGGAAAACAGATGTAAAATGAATGTGAATTCAGGTTTCTGCCTTAATAATGTTGGGCCAATCCATCTTAAGTAACACATCCTTGACTTAATGTTAGTATAGATTAAAAATTGCTCTTTCCCTGAAAACACAGAAATTACGGCTATTATATCAACTATCAGGAACTGAATGTTCTCGTCTCCATTTCCTGTATTACACTGCATTGGCTTTGTGTTACAGCTCAAAAGTATGAAATACTTCTGCCTTTTTAATTAATACAATTTCAGAATTTTTATTAATCTGAAAGTAACTTACATTTGAACAAAAAAAGAAATTAGTCCTGTTTTCTTGCTGGTTAATGCCTTATCTATAAATCTGTACATCCGTACAAGTGATGTTGCCTAAGGGAGAGGCACTCTGTCCAAATTCCTTGTTGTCCAAGGATATTTTCTGGTTGATCTTTAAGCTGTTTTCAAAATAACTACTACCAGAATCAGAATCAGAATCTCTACAGTGTGGAAACAGGCCCTTCAGCCCAACAAATCCACACCCACCCTCCGAAGAGCAACCCACCCAGACCCATTCCCCTTACATTTACCTCTGACTAATGCACCTAACACTATGGGCAATTTAGCATGGCCAATTCACCTAACCTGCACATCTTTGGACTGTGGGAGGAAACCGAAGCACCCGGAGGAAACCCATGCAGACACAGGGAGAATGTGCAAACTCCACACAGACAGTCGCTCAAGGTTGGAATCAAACCTGGGTCCCTGGTGCTGTGAGGCAGCAGTGCAAACCACTGAATCACCATACCTGTTTACGTAGAATTCTATTTTGCCAACTACTGACACCATGTTGTGAGTTGGCCTCAGATGGGGTATTTTACCTGATGCAGAGATGCTTATGTTATCTTCTGTAACATAAGAAACTGGGTCTCTATATTGTCATATTGAAGAATCCATCAGACTATTAGTACAACTAATCATTATTATAAATATTGCAATCCTCAGAAACATAACTGCCTGTGCTAATATTAGGTTGTTACTTTACATGTATACTTCCTGTACTGTATCACGCTTCAAGTTTTTTTTATTCGGGCGTCGCTGGCTGGCCAGCATTCATAGCCCTATTTGCCTTTGAGAAGGTGGTGGTGAGCTGCCTTCTTGAATCGCTGCAGCCCACTTGCTGTGGGTCTTTGTTGTGACTTTCTAGCGATTGATACAACTGAATGGCTTTCTAGGCCATGTCAGAGGGCAATTGAGAGTCAACCACATTGCAGTGGCTCTGGAGTCACATGTAGGCCAGACCAGGTATGGATGGCAGATTTCCTTCCCTAAAGGACATTAGTGAACCAGACAGGTTTTTCCAACAATTGACAATGGTTTTGTGGACTCCTAACTGCAGATTTTAAAAATTTAATTCAAATTCCACCATCTGCCATGGCGGGATTTGAACCCAGGCCCCTAGAACATTATTCTGGGTTTCTGGATTAATAGCTGAGCGATAATACCAGTAGGCCATAGCCTTCCCTGTACTGAGTAGTGTACTGTCATGATCTGAGTTGGGATGGAGTATGAAATCATTTTACCCTCAGGTCACATGCTATGATGCAGTGATGATATCATGACCATGTCATAAATCCTTACAGTGTGGAAACAGGCCATTTAGCCCATCAAGTCCACAACAATCTTCCAAAGAGGATCCCACCCAGGCCTCACACCCTACCTTAACTCTATAAACCTGCATTTCCCATGGTTAATCCACTAAACCCAGATATCCAAGGACACTGTGAACAATTTAGCATAGCCAATCCACCTAACCTGCACGTCTTTGGACTGTGGGAGGAAACTCATGCAGACAGAGAGAGAGTGCGCAAACGCCACACAGACAGTTGCCCGAGGGTGGAATTGAACCCAGGTCCCTGCTGCTGTGAGGCAGCAATACTAACCACTGAGCCAACATACTGTCCATCTCTTATAAACAGTACTGATATAATGACTATGTGATATAACACAACAATCACTGGAACATAAGAATCACAGTGGTCATTTTAAGCTCCTGCAAACAGTAATAAGACAAATATTAAGGTGCTCTGCTCTCATATTATTAATTGAGCTGGAAATATTGGCCAAGATATTAAAGAGGACTTGCCTACTTTTCTCTTAATAGTGGCATGGGACTTGTTACACTTAGTTATTTGTGAGGGAAGATGGCAGTTTAACGCAACTTTGGAAAGATTGCATTTCTCACAGCCAGTGTCAGTGCTAATTATAACCTGATGTCTCTGAAATGCAACTGGAACCCACAAAAAGCAGGACAGTATAGATTATAGATTTTTTTAAAAAGGCCAATTTGCCTAATATTTATTGTTAAAAATGTATTGGAATAAATTACTAAGGAAGTAATAGGAGAATGTTTGGAAAGTCATCTAATCAAGCAGAGTCATCTTAATGAAAGAGAAATCATGTCTGACTAATTTATTAGAGTTATTCAAAGAAGTCTCAACATGAGTGGTTAGAGGGGCACCAATAAATATGTTACATTCAGACTTCCAGAAGGTGTTTAATAATGTACCACACTGAAGGTTAAGACATAAGGTAAGTGCCCATGTTGTTGGAGGTAGTATATTGGCATGGGTACAGAATTGGCCCATGGACAGAAATTAGCA
The DNA here is from genome assembly GCF_004010195.1 of Chiloscyllium plagiosum. Classification (NCBI taxonomy): domain Eukaryota; kingdom Metazoa; phylum Chordata; class Chondrichthyes; order Orectolobiformes; family Hemiscylliidae; genus Chiloscyllium; species Chiloscyllium plagiosum. The sequence goes on along the minus strand of NC_057713.1, from coordinate 35,149,189 downwards.
AGTGGGGATAAAGGGTTCTTTTTCAGGTTGGTGACTTGTGACCAATGGGGTTCCACAGGACCACTGCTGGGTCAACTGTTTACAATATATATTAATAACTTGGAGAAAGGAAACAAAGCTCCAGTAGCCAAATGTTCAGAAGATACCAAACTAGGTGGAAAGACAGGTTGCAAGAGGGATGTGAGCAGTTTACAGAGAGATAGGCAGGTTAAGTTGGTGGGCAAAAAGTTGGCAAATGTGATATAGTGTGGGAAAATATGAATTGGTTCATTTTGAAAGGGAAAACAAAAGAACAAAATATTTTTAAAATGGAGAGAAACTGCAGAAAGCTGCAACACAAAGGGACTTGGGGATACTTGTACATGAAATGTGGAAAGCTAGCACAGGACATGGCAATGTGGTTGACTCTTAAGTGCCCTCTGATATGGCAATAAATGCTGGCCTAGCCAGCGATGCCCTCATCCCATGAATGAATTTTAAAAAAGGGTGCACCAAGCAATCAGGACGTCTAGTGGAACGTTGGCCGTTATTATAACTGGGTTAGAGTATCAGAGAAGGGAAGTCTTACTGCAACTGTACAAAGTCCTGTCAGGTCAACTCATGTTCACTTTTAGTGATAACAGCTTTTCTTTTGAAAGCTTTAAAATTAATTTTCAAAATCCTCACTCTTGGATGTTCAAAATTGCTTCACATTCACTTAATAGATGTTATAACTGCTGTGTGAAATGACACCTGATGCATTTACTTCACCCCAAATACCTTATAATGTAATATCATTAACAACTGAAATGAAAAAAACCCACTATTTATACCAGAGGTGAACTGAAAGGACCTACAGATTGTAAGTGCTGGTGGATCTTGGTTGCAAATAATCAGAATCGGGTTGTCACCATTTCCAGAAAGTTTTATTCAGAATCGAGGTAGTCTTGCAGCAAATTGTGTGTGCAGCTTATTTTCACTGCATAGGATTACTTGTCTGCATAGTGCATGGTCTACTCGTTGATTGAGGGCCATATGAAATTTGAGCTGTGCTGAGCTATGTCACAGCTAGTGTGGAGGAAAGAGAACCAGGATGAGTGAGGAGAGTGAACAGGGAAGAAAAGCAATAGTTCTGGAGAATGAAGAAGACTTATGTGGGCGAGGCAGGATCAAAAATGTGGCAGAGAGGAAGAGAGTTGAGGAGGCATGGAGTGAAAGTTGTAATAATGGGGTAGAGCAGAGGGTTGAGGAGGAGGAGAAATGAAGAGGAGAGAAAAAATAAGAGACGAAAACAGTAATATAGAGCAAGGCTTAAAGGAGAAAAGATTGAAAAGACAAAGAAGGCAAGGTGCAAAGAAACGAGGAAGAGAGAGGGAGGAGATCAAGGAGGACAGAAACATGGCAAGGAAAGGTGAGAAGAGTCCAACAGAAAAGAGACATTCAGGAAAAAGGAGGGGAAGGAGAGAGGGCTGAGGAAGTAAAACAGAGAATATGGGAAGGAGATTGATGAGAAAGAGGAGAAGAAAGGGCAAAGAAATGAAACAAAATGATTTTTAAAAATTGTCTTCATATAGCACCTTTTGACGTACATACAGGAGCACTTTGTAAGCCAATTTCACAGCAAGATTCTCCAAACAGCAGTGATGTGAATGACTAGTCAATTTAGTTCTAGTAGTGTTAACGAATATCAGCCAGATGAGTAAGAAAATGACCTGCTTTTCTTTGATTAGTACTGTGGGATCTTCCCAGCTGTGCAACAGCCAAGGCCATTATTTAATCAGAGAAACATCTTGCAAACCAGTTAAGGAAGGAGAGAGGAATCGGAGGGGCAGGAAGGGGTGAGCTGGAAGAGGGAACAAGGAGAGACAGAAAAAGAACAATAAATGACGGGATGCAAGGGGAAAAATTAGCCATTATACAAAAGCACAGGGAATTGTTTGTGATTTGCAACTCCACGAGAGAAACATCACATAGCATGGGCAGTTTTGCAATCAAAGAATGCACCCAATTGATTCCAATTACTCAAAATATTTATGACTGGTGCTGAAGACCAGACTTATAATTAGCTTATAGCTGCTGCAGGAGTAGAGCAGTCACATATCATTCCAGCACCTTTCTCCTCCCACCACACTGCAGACATCCAACATCAAGTAATTAGCACTTACCAGAGACACTGGGTGTGTGGAAATGTTTTACCTTCAGTTTAATGCATGATTTATTTTCTGTGTTCATATTTGTTTCTCAAAACTCCATTCCTGAGAAACTTTAAGTGATACATTCTGAACTCTGGGGAGGAGTTGTACTCTGATTAAAGATTTTACTGTCCTTTTAACGTATTCACCTTCTCCAGCATCATCCTCCTTGCAAGATGCAGCTACATTAATATACTTGCTAGCCTCTTCACAGAGTACTGTCTCTGTAATATTATCACCCTCACACATTTGCAATAAAAGCTAACATACAATTTGCCTTTCTAATCAGGAATTGTGTGATTGGGTGTAATATATCAGCATGAATTGAAAATTTATTAACAGGCCAAAAACCAATGAGCAATGGGTCACTTTCATATTAGCATGTTGCATCAAGTGGGGTCCCACAGGATCAGTGCTTTGACCTCAGCAATTTACAATTTACATTAATAACTTAGAATAAAACACTGGGTGTATATATCGAAGTTTGTCACTGATACAAAGCCATGTGAGGATGCAAAATTGTGAAAATGACACAAAGGGATATAAGTGTGAAAAGTGGTAGGAAATGAAGTTGGAATTTGGTGTATACTCCAAGAAAATGTGAAATTATGCACTTTGCCAGAAACAGTAGAAAACCAGAATATTTTTTAAAAAGATGGGAGACTGGTAAATATTGGTATTGAGAGGTGCTTGTGTGTTCTTGCATAGAAATTAAGAATGTTGACATGCAGGTATAACAATAAATTGGTAAGGAAAATGATAAGTTACATTTAATTGTAAGGAGGTTGGAGTAGCTGAAATTAGATATATAGCTTTAGTGAAACCACACCTAGAATAAAGTGTACAGTTTTAAGACCTCTTATGCCAAGATATTCTTCCCCTGGAAGGGGTGTAATAAATGTTCACTGGATTGATTTTTAGGACACAAGTGCTGTTTTATGAGAAGAGACTGAGTTGAATATATTCGCTTTCGCTCTTGTCACACAACAATGTTACTATAACATGCAAAACGTTATGCTCCTCACTTGATGCCACTTTAATACTTTCACATTACCTGAGCAATCAGGATTTGTCCCTTTAATACCCTCACCTTGAGCCTCCTCACAGGAACAGTGCCCCTTTAACATCTTCACCCTCATTGGAGAATGTATCACTTCACTCTGTGGGATATTATTGTCTGTTAATCTATTTGTCTTCCTCAGTCCACGCTCAGATTGCAATACCTCTCTACATTGAGAATTATACAGATCTACAGCACAGATAAAGGAATCCTCGGCCTATTGAATTTGCACCAGTCAAAAATAATTACCTAACTATGCAAATCCTATTTTTCAGCACATGACCAATAAACCTTTGTATTATAAATGCATATCTAAATACTTTTCAAATATTATGAGAGTTTCTACCTCTACAAAATTTAAAGGCAGCGAGTTCCAGATTCCATCACTCTGTATGAATTTTAGTTTCCTCTCAGCCCCTTTAAACCTCCTACCTCTAATCTTAAATCAATGCCCTTGTCATTGATCTGTCCACCAATTGGAAGGGTTTCTTCCTGTCTACCCTGTTTAGGTCCCTATAATTTTATACAACTCAGTCATGCACACTTCCATCACCACCACCCCCCAAACAATGTCTCCAACAAAAACAACCCTTGTCTGTCCAATCTCTCTTCACAACTAAAACTCTCCAGCGCAGGCAGCATCCTGGTAAATCTTCTCTGCACCCTCTCCAGTGCAATTACATCCCTCCGAGTATGTGGATTCCAGAATTTCACACAGTACTTTAGCTGTGGCCAGTCAGCCTTTTATACAGTTCCAGCAAAACCTCCCTGCACTTAAATTCTTTGCTTAGCTAATCAAGGCAAATGTCCTCTATGTCTTCTTACCCATTCTACCACCCCTGTCCTGCTACTTTAAGGGACCAATGGACATGCATACCAAGGATTCTTCGATCCTTGTTGCTTCCCAGAGTTCTACCGCTCATTGTGTCTTACCTTGTTTGTCCTAGCCAAGTGTATCATCTCACACTTATCTGGATTGAATTCTATTTGCCACTGATCAGCCCAACTATATCGTCCTGTAATCTAAGGCTATCCTCTGCAGTATTTCCCATCCCACCAATTTTTGGATCATCCTTGAACTTACCGACCAACCCTCCCATGTTCATGTCAAAAATCATGAATATAAACCAGAAACAGCAAGGACCCCATCACAGATTCCTGTGGGATCCCACTGGACACAGGCTTCCAGGCACAAAATCACTCCACCACCACCCTCTGCTTTCCTCCACTCAGCCAATTGTGGATCCAATTACCCAAAATTTTCTTGGACCTTTACCTTTATTATTGGTATCCCATGTGTGACCTTATCAAAAATCCAAGTAGACTACACCGAGCATATTGCCCTTCTCCACAAACCTGGTAACCCCTTCCAAAAATTCAATCACGTTGGTCAGGCATGACCTCCTCTTTACAAAACCAGGCAGACTGTTATTGATTAATGCTTGCCTCTTCAAGTGCAGATTAATTCTGTCCTTCAAAATGATTTCCAATAGTTTCACTTTTTCATTTAATTACTTGCTCTTTTGCCAAAAAGAGATCTATAACAACAATTCAATTGCATCATCCTCACTTTGTTTTAACTGGGTGCTTAATGGATTCGTATGGGTATGTGCATGACTATGATGAGTTGGGAGAGCACCAACTGCCATACTGGATCCCTTGGCATTCAGTAATATTAACAACACAGAACTTAAAAAAAAAATTGTTGTTGTAGAACTATCATGAAATTGATCTGCCCCCAGGATCTGAACCACATTTTGACAAACACATCCAAATGGTTATGTGGTAACATCAGCAAACAGTTTTCTGTCCATCAGCATGTCTAGGACATCAAGGCTTTCTACGCCAGGTGGAACAGCAACAGCATTGGCATCTTTTTGTTTAGAATGGTACAGTGTGCCTCACACTGTGCCCAACCTGTAACTTGGGAGTGCTGGATTGGGTGAAAGTGCCAACAAGCAAGCAAGAGAAAGGAGACGAAAAGAATTGTTAAAAGGTTGAAAGCTAAACATGCAAGAGGAATTATATAAGCTTTGCTGTACTTGAATCCTGGTCCAGACTTGGAAAAATTGGAATAAGTAGGCAAGAAAAATAAGTCTCTCATATTTAATTTAGTGCATTTTATTTTATACATACAGTACAAAAATATTTAAATAGACAGTATTAAAAACAGTGGCTCATAGCCCACATACCATTTTCACCACATATAGCCACAGAACAATCAGACTTTACATGGACATGATTAACCCAGCCCCTCTGCTTCAGCAGAGATTACTGTATGAACAATTACAACTGCAAATCAATAGCCACAGTGCAGCGCTCTGCACCAGTTGCTTACATTTTTATTTTAAAAATTGAAAATTGGCTTCAATACTAACACCACAAGCTTCTAGAAAGCCTGAAGTTACAGCATAAAAGGTAGACAATAATGTCAAAGCAGCAGAAGAGAAACCTCTTCAGTCTTCTGGGAGACACTCCTGAATGTCAAAGGGTCAATTCAGCCAGCTGACATGGGAGCAGGTAAGCCGCTCAGAATTAGAAAGAACGCTGTTCAGTTCTATTGGAATTGATATGAGTTGGATTCCTGTTGTGGCTGAGGTAGACTTGAGATCTGCCTTCTTGCCCTATCAGGGAGTTAGAGTCAATGGTAAATCACTACTTTGAAAAACTGCCAAGAGATTGACTCAGGATGAAGCGTCAGCAGGCAACGAGCCAAGAACCTGCCTTTGGGCAGTACACACACAAATAATATATACTAGCTGTATAAAATATACATATGCACACACAAAATAAAAATTAAACAGGTTCACATCTGCTCATCATGTTGGCTTTGCAAAGGAGGGAAATCAGAGCTAGAGTTTAGCTTGCCATTTTATTTCCAGCCAAGAACATCTTGATCAATGCATTCTGTCCTAGGCACATTTCAATTCCAAATACTGATAGAGACTGGGATGAAGAATATTATGTAGAAAATGACGACACTTTAAATTTGGCACAACTTTATCTTTGTAGCACGTTTGATATCAGAAACAAAAATGTCTCAAGGCGCTTTGCAGAGAGGTCATCCGATGGAGAGAACTCACAGCACTGAAGGGTTTAAGAGGAGTTGGTCAAAGTGATGAGGTTTAAATGGAGTCCTAAAGGAAGAAAGGAATATGGAGAAGCAAACAAAGTTCGGGAGAGAATTCCAGCATATAGACACTAGCGCTAATGGTGTGAAGATGATACCCCAATGGGTTATGATGGTTTAGAGGTTTATGGCATTCGGCACACAACCAACTGGCTTATGGGTTGAAATACCACTATCACAGATTGTGAAAAGGAACACAAAAATTGCATAATTGATTGTACTTTTTCAAACATTGCCTGAAATCGGTTTGAAACATCTATTTCTTTTTTGAAAAAATCTAATCAACACCAGCTACAGGATGCAGCAGTTCAGCTCTTCTGTCTCTTGCACTTGGACAGGGACTTCCCAAGAAGGTTTGCTTCAGCTCTACAGTCCTCCATTTCAAAAGAAATGTTGTTAGACTGCCGCTGAATTTTTTTTAAATGACTGGACTTCAGGTATTTGTGGCTTCTTTTAGATGGTACGGTTCATACAGAAGTGTTAATGAAGAACAAATATCAACAGCAACCATTAAAGTATAACTGCAAACTAACAACTGATAATGTTGTTGGGAATAAAGTGTTCTCCACACTCACCCCAGTCCCCCTTTGCTTGGTGCCATATTGTAAATTTATGCTAACATGTTCATATTTACATCCACCTCTATTTGACCTGAAATGATGTACTTGTACTCGGATCATAGAATCCCTACAGCATGGAAGCAGGCCATTTGGTCCAACGGGTCCACCCAGATCCACCTCCCTACCCATCCCCGTGAACCTGCATTCCTATGGCTAATCCACCTCACCTGCACATCTTTGGACTGTAGGAGGAAACTCGAGCACCCAATGGAAACCCACACAGGCAGTCGCCTGTAGCTGGAATTGAACCCAGATCCCTAGCGCTATGAGGCAGCAATGCTAACCACTTGAGCTGCCATGCCACCCCATTATTGTAAACACATTTGCAAGCTCACTTTGGAGTGCACAGTTCTGGACTGGAGTCACCTATTGGCTCAGATCCAGAAGGGGCTGCGTTTTCCCTTCTCTAAAGTACAACAATGAATCGATTGCATTGATCTTATATGGATGATTCAGTGTCAGGATCAAGCATTCAATTCAATCCGGAATAGGTTTGATATAGAATGAAGTTCTTTCTTCTCGCTGTTCCAAAACTTTATATTATTCTGGTTATAGAAGGAATGGTATGTTTTATGACTAGAGGCGTAGCCCAGAGTACTGGGCTAGTAACTTGGGGGACAAGTTCAAATTCTGCAATAGCAGCTGTGACATTTAAATTCAAATTAAATTAATAAATTTGAAATAAATTTGGAAGGTCAAAAAAAAACAACCCCTCATTCTGTTCACCGATGGAAATAAAATCTGCAATCCTTTCCTAATCTGTGACCCCAAACCCACTGCAGTGTAGTAGATTCGTAACAGCCCTTTGAAATCGTTCAGTAAGCCAGTCAGTGATGGGCAATAAATGTTGGCCTAACACTCATATCCTTTGAATAAATTAATTACAAAGTGTCAACTCTTTCTCTCTCCACTTGCTGTGGCCTTTACAACTGACCTTAGTACTTAACCAACCCAGTGAACAAAAATGCAAGACATATTCAAAAGGTCAGGATAAAAGTTACAATTAATAACTTAACATCTGAACCCTGAACGCATTCACACTAAATTGCCATCTGTGACATTGTTACACAGAAAATATGCATCAGGAATTCAAATCAGGAAATCCCCAGTCTATCTTATAGATGGGAGAATGGGTGATAGATGCTCACGTGAGTGACTTTTTATTAAAAACACACTTTACTGCATCTGTACTACATTTTTCTATTCCATAAAAGTAATCAGTAGACAACGTAACAATTCAGGGTAGTTTATGCTCTATGAAACACATTAGTAACTGGGTTGAGATTACACAAAGGTACCTTGTGTGAAAGATTACATCCAGGAGATGAGAGATCTTCAATCCACTGATACTGACTTAGGTGTAACAGTCAAAACAGCACTATTAATCTATTATGCCAATTTATCTCAAATAAAACTGTGGCACAGTGGATAATACTACCACCTCTCAAGCCAGGGGACCCAGATTTATTTCCAGCATTGGGTGGCTGTTGATATGGAATTTTCATTTCTCCCCATGACTGCATGGGTTTCCATCGAATTCTCCATTTCCTCCCACAGTCCAAAGATGTTCATGTTAGGTGGATGGGCCATGGTAAATGTGGGGTTATGGGGTCTGGGTGGGATGCTCTTCAGAGGGTAGGTGAAGACTTGACGGTCAAGTGGCTTCTATCTGCATACCAGCTCAGATCCAAAAGTGGCTGCCTTTTCCCTTCTCTGAAGTATAATAACGAATCAACTGCATGAATCTTATTTGGATTATTCAATGTCAAGATCAAGCACTCCACCGTAGGTTCAATGCAGAATAAAGTTTTCTCTTCCTCACTGTTCTAAAAATTGGGATTCTATATATTTTGAAATTAAAATTGCATATATCCACTAGAAATTTAGAAAGGGTATGAGAATAAAAGCACGGTAGTGGAACTAATTAGGCCAAAGAACTAGCACAAACAACCGAGTCAAATGGCTGCCGTTAGTGTTTGTTGATTTTATAATTCCTTCACTTTAGTCAGTATATCAATAAGCAACTTAGAAGAATTGGCTTCAATCAAGAAATTAATATGAAAGTGGCCTTATTAGCAGAAATGCAGACGAACATGGTATGAGCTATTTTACTGTGTCAAGTTGCCAGTTCTTGGTGACATTGATTTGCTCCCACAGCACGTGTCAATCGTTACGCAATGACACTCAGGTTATTCCTGCAGAAATCATGAGACTTTTGTATCTGAGACAAGGGCAGCATGGTGGCTCAGCAGTTAGCACTGCTACCTCACAGCATCAGGGACCTGGATTCGATTTCAGCCTCGGGCAACTGTCTGTGTGGAGTTTGCACATTCTCCCCATGTTTGCGTGGGTTTCCTCCGGGTACTCCGGTTTCCGCCCACAGTCCAAAAATGTGCAGATTAGGTGAATTGGCTATGCTAAATTGCCCATAGTGTTACGTGCATTAGTCAGGAGTAAATATGGGGAATGGGTCGGGGTGGGTTACTCTTTGGAGGGTCGGAGTGGACTTGTTGGGGTGAAGGGCCTGTTTCCATACGGTAGGGAATCTAATCTAGTCTAAATATAATTAGGACATTCGAGAATTAGACCAATAAATCTCAGGATAAGTGTAAAGGAATCAGGGGACTTTAAGTTCAAAACTAGAAGTAGTTGAAGTTGAGTAGTCATGATCTGATTCAAGAGCAGATTAAGCTCAAGGGACTGAATGGCCTCTTTCTCCATTGGGCATTTCTGAACTTTGGACCCTTCATGAACAATTCCACAGTAGTACTAAGGCAAAATATAACCGATGCTGGAAATCTTAAATAAAAAACAGAATACACTGGAAATAGATCAGACAGTATTTGTGAAGAATGAAGCAGAATTAAAATATTCCAGGTTAATGACCTTTCAGCAGAATCTATCATGTTGTCAACAGAAGTGGAACAGCCCATCTCCACACACTATGCAAGGATTCAGGCAAAGAATGGTCTCTGAAGGGGCAGCCAGCAAGTATGAGCAAGGCTATTGAGACAAGAAGGGAAGAGAACCAAATGGAAGGAAGGAAGGAGAGCCTATACTTCACAACAAGGAGTGAAATTTCACTCAGTGGAACAAATATTTTTCTACATATTTGATAAAATATCAAGTGTTTATTTTCACATTAAATTAGTTATAATTAAATCAGTAACTGGACTTGAATGACTGATACATAGTGCACTGCATCTTGTGAATGGTACTAACTCACCAAGTCTCCTCTGACACTACCTTCCAAAACCACTACTTCTACCAAGAGCATGGGCATACCATCACTCGCAAATACCCTTCCTAGCCCCACACCACCCTCCCTTGGAGGCTGTTCTTTTGCTATCACTGGGTCAAAGTCCTTGAAATCCCTAACAGGGATGTTCATGTCCCACAACACCAAGGACTGCAGTTGGTTCAAGGTAGCCTACCACTACTTTTAGAGCAATCAGGAGTGGGCAATAAATGCTGACCTCGCCAGCAAAACCCATATCCCATGATAGAATAAGCGTCAACTCTCTCAGTCTGCTTGCTGCAGTCTTTAAAACTGACTTTAGTACTGTACTTAACCAAACTAGTGTATAAAGATTGGCAGAAACATTCAACATTTCAGGATAAAAGTCACAGTTAATAACTTAACATCTGAACCCTGAATGTATTCACACTAGATCTCCATCTGTGATATTATTAGAGTTTAAGCCATGAAACATGCACCAGGAACTCAGGTCAGAAATGACTATTCTATGTGGGTGGATGTCAAATCCGTGGCTTAACTTCGGAGGATATCTTTAAATAGCTGGTGTGCGCACTGGTTACCAGGATTGGTTGATGACAATCTGCCAGCATTTCTCAGCAAGAGGTCTCCATTTCACCACTCGCTAAAAGGCAAGCTGAATTCAATTCATACTTTATTTTTTTAAGTTGCTAAAAACAAACCATTGATTCTTTTTAAAAATATTATTTTCATTGTGGGCATCACTTACAAGGTCAGCATTTTTCAAACCATCTCTATTATTTCCAAGTAGTGTGACATAACTGCATGATTTGTTTGGCAGTAAAATGTCAATAATATTGGTGTGGGATTGAAATTACAGATAAACCACCAAGGAGGTTATATTGGTCTTCCTAAAAAAAAAGCCGTTAGTTTGGTTTTATGAAGATTCAGCAGTCTCATGGAGACTTTTACTGATGTCAACATTTTCACTCAAACTATTATTAGTCCAAACCTCAATTACTAAGCTAGTAATATAACCGCTGTATTACCATAATCTTGGGTGCCTATGGCTCATAAGCTGCAAGTGGCAAGACAGACTATTTCAGCCCATTGACTGCTTTACTGGTGGACAAATACACAGTTCATTTGTAGGCTCCTATTCTTAATAATGGCATAACCTTACACAAGTATCATCACAGAACAGAAAGAAATGCTGCATCCTCTAATCAGTGGTCCTTCCTCTCCAATGCATGATCTCACAGGCTTACTGATGAGCCTAGCAGCAGCAAGTGCAGGGGAGAATCAATCTGTGATGGCAGAGAAGTGTGGAGGGGGTGGGAAGGTGACGGATGAATGAGAAGGGGATAGAAGTTGCAAAAACCCTACTTATATGAAATAGGCTTTCGAGCAATATTACGTTGATGGGTGGAGTAAGATTCCAAGAATTTCCTGATTTTTCTTTTTTTAAAAAAGGTCAAGTCAGTTTTACCGATTTAAAGATTTACTATTCTGAACCAAATTTAAATTAGGATTATTTTAGCATTACTCCCTGGGAGCAATGTGTTCCAGCTTGGCAAAATGTCAATGATGAAAATCATTAGCTCAAAATATTTGCATTGATTTAAAAAAAAAAAGAGCCTTGTTGTATTGCTACGATGCCTTAAAAGATTTAGGGGGCAGTGCCATTTTTGCAGGGCAACAGCAATTAGATGAATAACTAGTTCATTGTTTGCCTTTTTCGGGCATTGGTTAAGGAGGAGGATAACCATGGAACTGGACTTCCGACTTTTCTCTGAACAATTTAACAGCAACACTGTCTCCATTGAGACACGTCTGGCAAACATCAACTTGATTGATGAGATTGGAAAGTCGGATGTCACAACAGGCAATCTAGTAGCAGAATGGTTTCAGAACCAGAGGGCTTAAGTCTGTCGCTGGACTAGTGATTCAGAACTCTGGGCTCTCATGTTCTAAGGACATGGGTTTGAATCCCACCATGGGTGATGGCGAAATTTGAATAGAATAAATAAAAATATGGAATAATGGTGACCATGTACCCACTGTCAGTTAATCATCATGACAATTATCTGGTTCACTTTGAGGGAAAAAAAATCTGTCACTCACCTGATCTGCCCTGTCTGTGAATGCAGACCCCACAACAATGTGGTTGACTCTTAACTAACCTCTGTGCAATAAATGCTGGCCCAGCCAGCAATGCCAATATCTCAGGAATGAGAACAAAAAAAGGTTGGAGATACAAAATCAAATGCATGTTGGAAGAAGAAAGGTCTTCAGTTAGAAAGTTGGGGAATTCACTTTCCAGTTAGTGGTTGCAGCAGAAATTGTCCCAATTTTAGACTGGATAATGGGGAAAAAAAAATTGGTATGGAGAACATTCTCCAAAGACACAATTATTATACCTGGTCAATATTTCATAGATTAGAAATTCAGAGCAAGTCTGTCACTTCAACCCCCATCTCTAAGAAAATCCTCTTGGGTGTTTAAAGAAATGGAAGAAGTGACAAATATTACAAAAAGGTTGAGACATGCACATCTTTTGGGTCAAAATGTCCCAACTGTCTTGATCACATTCTATACATAATATCTCAGAAACAAAGCAGTAGTTCAAGCATAGAAGCAAAGGTACTCTTGAAATACAGTCCAAAAAGTCAGTCTAAACTCAAGATGAATGGTGCAAGGCAGGCTCAAAACCTAAAAGTTGTTCCTATTTCACCAGCTAACAGAGTAGAAAAAAATAAATAACACTGACAAATATAACCTACTCCCAAATAGGTTTGAGAGATTATAAACAGTTTGCATTTACAACATAATTTAAGTGAAAATAACTTACATAAATGTTCACGTGCACACTACAGTAACATTATTTACATAAAATATTCCAGAATTTTAATAGCAGCGATGGCCTAGCCGACATGTCTTGGAAAGTCAAAAGGCCACAAAAAATTCCTTTGATTAACTTTCAAAAAGTAGCTTTTTCTTTTTAAACGTGAACAACTTACTGGGAAGAAAAGAACCGTGGTCTCAGTCCAATGAGATCTTCCTGCCTCACAAAAGAAAAAAATCTGAATTACTGCCTGACCACATGTCCAAGGGAGGATCTAACTATCTGTAAATCAGAAGAGGTTCTTGTATAATGCATGCATCCATCTGACTTTGTCACAGATGTGAGGCAAATTTGTGAAAGGAAAAACAGTCCATTTCAAAAGTTAGTGCAGGGCTCTCCTAATCTGGAGTCAAGAATATAAACGAGCAGCTACAATACTGAAGAGGTGCCCATGTCTCCACAGAAAGAACTGTAAAAGCCCAGCTAAGCACAGTTTCATTTACTAGCCAATATCAAAGACCCCATTCGAAAACCATGACAGATGTTGCAATTTTGCGTTAGAAAGATGAAAAGTCCATAGAAAGTTCCATGCAGATTTAGATCCAGTGAAAAGGGGTATGTACCAATAAGTGCAATCAAAGGGTCAGATTCAGAGCCTCCACACGCAACGAAAAGGAACTTCCACCATTTTCTGTTCAGGTAATTCAGCTATTTACAGGAAGTTAGCAGCTTCTGGTGAGTTCCCTTCCCCTTGTCTTCCTCCATAAATTCCAGTCGACATTCAGGGTTGTTCACCATCCGGGGCTCTGAGCAACACGGAAGGGGGGGGGGGAAAAACCTCATGGAGAAATGTTGTCCCCATCCTTTGTCGAGTCATTGATGATAGTCGGCACAGAAGACTGGTTCAGTGCAAATGAAAGCGGGGGACACGTGATGAGACGTTCAACCCGAGGATCCCGGAATCCTGGCACATTGCAATATGGTTCTTTCCTCGTTTTGACGAAACTCAGGTTTTAATGAAGTCCATTTCAGACTCACCTACTTCATTGAAGGAGGGGTGGGAAAGAGTTGGCGGGAAGTGACCCAGCACAACGGGAAAGTTATTTATTTGGAGGGACAAAAAAAAGAGCTAAAATAAAAAAAAGTTGTACCTCTCCAGCCCTGTCATCGTTAAATGTAGAGATTCCTTTCACAATAAATAAATACATTAGTTTGTTCATTAAAAAAAAATAGAAACAGACTTTCTTTTAAACTACCAATTAATCGAGGGCTTTTGGTGGAGAAAAGCTATTTACATCAAAAATAGCAAAATATCAATGCCCTTCAATTGAGCACTGGTCTGTAACGTTATCAAATTCCTTTATCAGTTGCTTGATTACTGTTTTAGTTATTGCAATACGTGGGTTTTTTTTGCTAAATCATGGAGCGTCTTCCCTGAAGAAAGAGGGGGGGGGAGAAACAAGGTGGGAAGGGTAACTGCACCCAGCGTGACAGGTCATCACCGCTGCATATTCATATTGGGAGAGCAGTTTGGTCCCTTTACAAAGAACATATGAAAGGCATTGCCCATTGACACCCATTCTAATCAACGGAGGCAAATTGCCCCCACCTTAAAGAGGGTGTTCAGTTTCTTTTCCCTCCGCCCACAGAAATGAAACTCTTAAGCCGAAACAGCCCCCCACCACCACCACCCAGCATTTTCAATGTTAAACGGTTAAGAGACAGCGGAAAGCCAAAACAAAAAAGGGAAAGACACTACATGTTTATTTAAAGAGACCAGTTAGCCCAGGGGGCGGACCCTTTCTCCCTCGCTGAGTCACCGGTCTAAAGTAAGGGAAATCCTACTGAAGTCATCTGGGGTCCCCTCGTTTTTGAGATCGGCAAAGAGCTGGGTGAAGTAGTGAGGGTCGGCGTTGATCTGGAGCATTTTGCTGCTCATGGTGTCAATGATGCGGAGGCAGCGGTCCCAGAAAGCGTCTTTGGCGCTCTCCACCAGGAAGGGCTTCAGCGGGTAGGAGATCTCGTTGCCCATGTAGGAGTAGGAGAGGTAGAGGCAGGTCAGCAGGGTGGCTTGCAGGTCGTGCTCGGTGGCCACATGGTCTCCGTCGATGACATCCCTGCAGAGCAGGTAGACAAAGACCACGTTGGCCGGGGTGACGAACGCTTGGTCCTGCCAACCTTGCAGGAGCAAGGAGCGGTCGACGCTGCGCAGCCACAGCACCGGCTCGGTGGGAGCCAAGTGCTTCAGCTTGTAGCAGCGGCGGCACAGGAACTCCCCCAGGCACTTGAGCAGCTCGCTGGTGGATGCCTGCACTATCACCCGCTTGGGGGAGCCGGGCCCGCTTTGGGAAGCTGTCTTTTTGATGGAAGAGGTTGGCTTGCTCCCCGAGGGGTCCGCCTGCGGTTCGTAGCTGGAAAGGTTGGCGCAGGACAGCGATTTCTTCACATTCTCGCTGTTGAGGTGGACCACGTCGTTTTGGTGATGGTAGTTACCGGGGTTTGGTTTTCTAGAGTTCCGCTTCTTGGTGGAGGCGACTAGCCTCTTCCAAGTCAAGGCTGGGATAAACATAGAATGGCGTTTCAGACCCTTCTCCTTCTGGCTGTTGTTCTTGGCGCTTTGGATAGCGTGGTAGTGACCCAAGGACTTGGAGTCAGTGCCATCCTCCAGTATACTGGATCTCCGTGAGCCAGGAGACAGCGACAGGACTGTGCCCATTTCTAACCCCAGCGTTCTCCCCCCACACACACACCGTCTGACGATTAGAAATCCAAATACTCAGGGTGGGGATCGGCTCCTTTAAGGGAAGGGGAGGGGGGTGGAAAGAGGGGGAAAGAGAAAGCAAAAACAAAAGCTCGATTAATGCGTGCAAATCCCCGCCGCTCCCGATTTCTGTGCATTTCCAGAATACAGCCAACATTGGAGAAAAACAGGGCTCTGAATAAAAAGACCCTCAGCGCCGCTAACTGCGCAAAAAAAAACTAAAGGTTTTTTAAAAATAAGGTATCGACCGTATGATGGTGTTAGTCATTTAAGGGAGGGGGATAATGACAAGCCCACGGATACCTGAACCTTGTCTAGATGGGTATCAGTTTGGCTCTCCAGTCTGTGCCCACCCTGGTGGGGGAAGGAAGCTAAGAGATTGGCAAAAACCCAAACCTACCCAACCCCTTACACAAGGCACAGCTCGAATATTGAGCCCACCCTGTGATCGGCCTTCCCCCCGTGTTACACATACAAACCTATTCTCATTCTCTCATATTTTCTCTCTCTCTCATTCACACACTCACAGCTGCCCCTACATCATTGGTAACGCTCAAAGCCGGCAGGGATTTATTTTTTAAACAAAAGAAATAAATAATTGGAATACATTCATACATCTCACCTGCGTCTGAGGAAAGCCTCGTTCTCCCCCACTCTGCAAGCAGCTGTTAATTGTTTGATTAATAGATAATAAAAATAACTTCAGTGTTCAGGAGTGGCTGCAAATTGCCGGCTTTTGGGGGAAAAAGAGGCAGGACATCAAGTCGACAATCTGAGGCGATTCCTTCTCTCGGTCTGTGTAAAACCAACCATTGAGATCCCTTTCAATTTCCCTCAGTCATCTGCTCTTTGCGAAAGGTGCGGGCATTTCATCTTGCCATTCGGTTTATTTTTAGTCCTCCCTCCCCTCTCTCTAGCACACTTTTGTGTGTGTGTTGGGATGGATTAAGCCTCTCGCTCCACAGTCTTCTGCTTTCAGCGCTCCCCCCCTCTCTGGTGAAACAGACTGAGGGGCGGAGTGAAAGTGACAAGAGATCTGCCGACAGCAGACGGCACACGCCTCGCATCTCCTCCCAGGTCACGGACACAGGATGAAATGAATTCTCTAGAGGGAGGTCTCAATGCCATCGGGATGAATCTCTCTCCCCTTGTCTCCGAGACGTGTTTGTATTTTCATTCAAATCTCATTCCGCCATGTCACGCGGAAGGTTTTAAAAAAAAGAAAGGATTTGTATTCAGAAAACCCCTTTCTCAGCACGTTTCCCCCCCATCCCTTGATAGTTCCTCTAGTGCTTCGGAAGTGTTGCAGCGTAGGGGAATGCTGTGGTCAACTGACTCCGAGCAAGCTCCTGCAAACAACATTTTGGTCAGTGTTGACAGGGTTACGTGTTGGACAGGAGATCAAGTGGAAATCCCACGACATTTTTTGAATGGTAGCCTGGGGTTGCCCTGCCACCTGGGAGAGCTGACCAAATTTCAATTTAAAGGTTCCCCGCCACCTCAAAACTGTACCTGCGGTAGTACAGCACTCCCTCAGCACTGCACTGGTGTGTTAGCCTAGGTTTTGTGCTGAACTCTCAGGGCACTGCAACCGAGACCCGCAGCTTGACTCAACGTTGTGCAGGGAAATCTCTAGTGAGGATATTTGATATTAGAGCCATTGAGTTTTTATGGCGGTGAAAGAGACTCCTTACCCCTTAGTATCTGTGCCTACCATGAAATGTCTGTCTATTTTAATCCCACCTTCCATTACTTGGCCCATAGCCTTGTATACTATAGTGTTTCAAGTTAAAAGTCACAACACCAGGTTATACTCCAACAGGTTTATTTGGAAGCAGTAGCTTTTGGAGTGCTGCTCCTTCAGCAGGTAGTTGTCACTGGAGCAATGCTCCGAAAGCTACTGCTTCCAAATAAACCTGTTTGACTATAACCTGGTGTTGTGTGATTTTTAACTTTGTACACCCCAGTCCAACACCGGCACCTCCACATAGTGTTTCAAGTACTCATCTAAATTGTTCTTCAATGCCTTGAGGATTACTGCCTCTACCACCCCCTCAGCCAGGGAGTTCCACATACCCAGAACCTCCTGAGTGAAAAATTCTTTCCTTAAATCCTCTTTGAACTTCTTGCTCCTTACTTTAAAACTGTGTCCCCTGGTTATTGACCATTCGAATAAAGGGGGAAACATTCTCCTCTATGTACCTGTCTATGCTCCTCAGAATGTTGTACACCTCATTTGGACCATCCCCACAGCCCAACCCCTTATCTGGTGTGAGGGAAACAGCCCTACACCCCTCTCCATAGCTCAATCACCCCAGGTCAGGCAGCATGCTGGTGATTCTGTTCTGCACCCTGTCCAGTGCATTCACATGCTTCCTACTGTGCGCTAACCAGAACCACACATAGAATTCCAGCTGGGAACTAACTGCTGTTATATGTAGCTCCATCATAACCGCCTTGCTCTTGTATTCAATGGAGAAAGTTAGGACTGCAGATGCTGGAGATCAGAGCTGAAAATGTGTTGCTGGAAAAGCGCAGCAGGTCAGGCAGCATCCAAGGAACAGGAGAATCAACGTTTCGGGCATAAGCCCTTCTTCAGGAATGAGGAAAGTGTGTCCAGCAGGCTAAGATAAAACGTAGTGAGGAGGGACTTGGGGGAGGAACGTTGGAATTGCAATAGGTGAAGGGAGGTCAAGGTGAGGGTGATAGGCCGGAGTGGGGTGGGGACGTGAGAGGAGGCGGCCTGTCTCCCCAATATAGAGGAGGCCACATCGGGTGCAGCGGATGCAATGGATGATGTGTGTGGAGGTGCAGGTGAATTTGTGGCGGATATGGAAGTGTCCCTTGGGGCCTTGGAGGGAAGTAAGGGGGGAGGTGTGGGCACAAGTTTTGCATTTCCCTGCATGTCCTTGGTGGAGTCTTGTATTCAATGCCTTGACTAATAAAGCTGAAAATGTGTTGCTGGAAAAGCGCAGCAGGTCAGGCAGCATCCAAGGAGCAGGCAAATCGACGTTTCGGGCATGAGCCCTTCTTCAGGATTGAGGAAAGTGTGCCAAGCAGGCTAAGATAAAAGGTAGCAACAGCAACACATTTTCAGCTCTGATCTCCAGCATCTGCAGTCCTCACTTTCGCCTTGACTAATAAAGGCAAGTATGCGTTTTTAACAAACTTATCTACCTGTCCTGCTGCTTTTAGGGAACTATGGACATATTTTCATATTTATATGTTGACTGAGGGTTAAATAAGGGGGAAATCTTGTGATGTTTGTGAATGAAACTTGGGGTTACCCTGCCACCTGAGAGGGCTGACCAAATTTATCCAGCATGGAAAAAGACCCCATAGTCCAACTCATTCACCGATATCCTAAACTGATCTCGTCCCATTCGCTAGCATTTGGGGACAGGTATAGGTGATCACCTGCTTGCAAGCCCAGACAGACCACGTGTGGAATCACCCCCCCATCCACCTCACGCTGACCTACTGCAGGCCCTGTATGAAACAACTGTGATGCTTATCTTTTGAACTTTATTTCTCATTTTTCTAGCTGAAAAACTAAGTAATCTAACTTTTTCCCTTTTTTTTCTCTGTTTTGTATTGAAGATCTGTACCTAGGTATTTTGTACCTAAGATGGTGCCATGTGAGGCCATATTATTAACTTTCCACTGTACTCTTGCACTTCTGTACTTGAGTACACGTAGCAATAAAGGATATTCTAATTCTATTCACATACCCATCCAGGTGTTTTTAAATGTTGTAATTGTACCTGCCTCCATCACCAGTAGTTTGGTGCAATGTCTACACCACTGAAGCCAGGCGCCAACTTGCAGACACCTTGACCACGACCTCACCTCCCATCACCAAACCATCATCTCCCAGACCATCCACAACCTCACCACCTCTGGGGATCTCCCATCCACAGCCTCCAAACTCATAGTCTGAGAACTCGCACGGCCCGGTTTTACCTCCTGCCCAAGATTCACAAGCCACACTTCTCCGATCAACCCATTGTCTCAGCCTGCTCCTGTCCCACTGAAATCATCTCTGCACACCTTGACACCATACTGCACGCCCTCCCCCACTTAGTCCAGGAACTCCCCACCTACGTTCGAGACACTGCCCACACCCTTCACCTCCTCCAAGACTTTCATTTCCCCACCCCCTCTACTCCTTATCTTCACCATGGACATCCAGTCCCTGTACACATCTATGCACCATGATGAAGGCCTCCAAGCCCTCCATTTCTTCCTCTCATGATGTCCCAACCAGCACCCTTCCATTGACAGCCACCTGGCTGAACTGGTCCTCACCCTTAACAACTTCTCCTTCCAATCTTTCCACTTCCTCCAAACCAAAGGGGTAGTCGTGGGCACCCGCATGGAACCCAGCTATGCCTGCCTCTTTGTCTGTTTCATGGAACAGTCCACCTTCTGCAGTTACACCAGCACCAACCCCCACTTTTTCCTCTGCTACATCGATGACTGCATCGGTGCTACCTTGTGCTCCCACGAGGAGGTTGAACAGTTCATCAGCTTCAGTAACACCTTTCACCCTAACCTCAAATTCACCTGGACCATCTTGGACACCTTCCTGCCCTTCCTGGACCTCCCCATCTCCATCTCCAGCGACCGATTAACCACGGACATCTATTACAAACCCACCAATTCCCACAGTTACCTTGACTACACCACCTCCCACCCTGCCTCCTGTAAAAATGCCATCCCTTATTCCCAACTCCTCCACCTCCACCGCATCTGTTCCCAGGATCACCAATTCCTTCATAGAACATCCCTGATGGCCTTCTCCTTCAATGATCCAATTTCCCCTCACACGTGGTCGACGATGCCCTCCAGCACATCTCCATTTTCTACACCTCCACCCTTGAACCCCACTCCCTCCCAACACAACAAGGACAGAACTCCCCTTGTCCTCACCTTCCACCCCACCAATCTCCATATACATCGCATCACGCCACCTACAAACTGACCCCACCACTAGGGATATATTTCCGTCTCCACCCCTATCAGCGTTTCGGAGAGACCATTCCCTCCGTGACTCCCTTGTCAGATCCATGCCTCCCACCAGCCCACACCCCACTCATGGCACCTACCCCTGCCACCACAGGAAGTGCAAAACCTGTGCCCACACCTTCCTCCTCACCTCCGTCAAAAGTCCCAAAGGATCCTTTCACATCTGACAGAAATTTACCTGTACCTCTACCAATGTTAAGAAAAAGAAGGAAACATATGTCAGGTATAGACAGGATAGATCGAGTGAATCCTTAGAAGAGTATAAAGGAAGTAGGAGTATACTTAAGAGGTAAATCAGGAGGGCAAAAAGGGGACATGAGATAGCTTTGCCAAATAGATTAAGGAGAATCCAAAGGGCTTTTACAAATATATTAAGGACAAAAGGATAACTAGGGAGACAATAGGGCTCCTCAAAGATCAGCAAGGCGGCCTTTGTGTGGAGCAACAGAAAATGGGAGAGATACGAAATGAATATTTTGCATCAGTATTTACTGTGGAAAAGGATATGGAAGATACAGACTGTAGGGAAATAGATGGTGACATCTTGCAAAGTGTCCAGATTTCAGAGGAGGAAGTGCTGGATGTCTTGAAACGGTTAAAGGTGGATAAATCCCCAAGGCCTGATCAGGTGTACCCGAGAACTCTGTGGGAAGCTAGAGAAGTGATTTCTGGACCTCTTGCTGAGATATTTGTATCATCGATAGTCACAGGTGAGGAACCGGAAGACTGGAGGTTGGCAAACGTGGTGCCACTGTTTAAGAAGGGCGATAAAGACAAGCCAGGGAACTATAGACCAGTGAGCCTGACCTCAGTGGTGGGCAAGTTGTTGGTGAAAATCCTGAGGGACAGGATATACATGTATTTGGAAAGACAAGGACTGATTAGGTATAGTCAACATGGCTTTGTGCATGGGAAAGCATGTCTCACAAACTTGATTGAGTTTTTTGAAGAAGTAACAAAGAAGATTGATGAGGGCAGAGCAGTAGATGTGATCTATATGGACTTCAGTAAGGTGTTCGACAAGGTTCCCCTTGGGAGACTGATTAGCAACGTTAGATCTCGTGGAATACAGGGAGAACTAGCCATTTGGATACAGAACTGGTTCAAAGGTAGAAGACAGAGGGTGGTGGTGTTGGAGGGTTGTTTTTCAGATTGGAGGTCTGTGATCAGTGGAGTGCCACAAGGATCGGTGCTGGGTCCTCTACTTTTTGTCATTTACATGAATGATTTGGATGCAAGC
>NC_057713.1:35023408-35126766 GCF_004010195.1 Chiloscyllium plagiosum | reverse complement strand
TCCAGAACTAGAGGGCATAGGTTTAGGGTGAGAGGGGAAAGATATAAAAGAGACCTACGGGACAACTTTTTCACACAAAGGGTGGTATGTGTATGGAATGAGATGCCAGAGGATGTGGTGAAGGCTGGTACAATTGCAACATTTAAGAGGCATTTGGATGGGTATATGAATAGGAAGGGTTTGGAGGGATATGGGCCAGGTGCTGGCAGGTGGGACTAGATTGGGTTGGGATATCTGTCGGCATGACAGGTTGGACCGAAGGGTCTGTTTCCATGCTGTACATCTCTATGACTCTATGTCATCTACTGTATCCATTGCCCCTGATGTGGCCCCCTCTACTTTGGGGAGACAGGATGCCAGCTTGTGAATCATTTCAGAGAATATCTCTGGGACCCCTGCACCAACCAACCCCACCACCCTGTGGCTGATCACTTCAACTTCCCCTCCCACTCCACCAGGGACATGCAGGTCCTGGGCCTCCTCATCGCCAAACCCTAACCACCTGATGCCTGTAGGAAGAGCACCTCATCTTCCACCTTGGGACCCTGCAACCACACAGGATTAATGTGGATCATACCAGTTTCCCCATTTCCCCTCCTCCCACCTTATCCCAGTCCCAAGCTTCCAACTCAGCACCTCCCTCTTGACCTGTCCATTGTCTTTCCCATCTATCCACTCCACCGTCCTCTCCGACCTATCACCTTCTCCAACATCTTTGTCTACCTATTGCATTATCAGTTACTGTCCCCCCCCAGCCCCAACCATCCTCCCATTTATCTCTCAGCCCACCGGCCCACAAGCCTCATTCCTGATGAAGACCTTATGCCCGAAACATTGATTCTCCTGATCCTCAGATGCTGCCTGACCTGCTGTGCTTTTCCAGTACCACACTCTTGATTTTGATCTTCAGCATCTGCAGTGCTCACTTTCCCCCACCTCTCCTGGCAGCTCATTCCATATAAAAACTTTCTATATAAAAAGATACCTCTCAGGTCCCTTTTAAATCTTTCCCCTCTCACCTTAAACCTGTGCCCTCTAGCTATGGACTCTGCAACCTGGGAAAAATACCTTGACTATTCACCCTATTCATGCCCCTCATGATTTTATAAACCTGTACAAAGCCACCCCTCAGCGTCCAATGCTCCAGGGGAAAAAAAGTTGCAGCCTATTAAGTCGCTCCCTATAGCTCAAACCCTCCATTTCCAGCGACATCTTTGTAAATCCCAATGTTTAAGATACTGTATACCCTCTTGCCTTGTCTGTCCTCCCAAAAGGCATTGCCTTCACTTCTCAGGATTAAATTCAAGTTCTCACTGATCAAACCATCTTTCCAGCACAGCTATATTATCCTATAGCCTAAGGGTTTCTTCATCACTACTTATCACACCACCATTGTGTTCATTGGTAATAAATTACAAAGGGCTAAGCTAACTCATGTTTCACATCGGAATAAATAGAAGAGTTCACCTATTCTGATTAAATATAAGATATGTGTATGTTGTAGAGACCAGATCTTTTATTTCTCTTTGTTTTTTGATTGTGGACTGAAATGGAAAATTACAGTTTTTAAGACAAAGGACTGGGGAAGTAATTGCTGCACTTTTGAAAATAAATTGCTGGAAATCATTGTGTGTGGAGTTTAGATTGTTGCTTTGAAAATTATCAGGGCAGATGAAATAAGATAGCAAGGCACAGGTGTGAATGTGGTTGAGCCAGCAACAGGTAATTGCAGGTAACTGACTGATTTGTGCAAATGTGACCAGTTGTGGATGCTGAAGTCATTATGGAAGTGTTACAGCACAGGATGCCATTTGGCCCATCATGCCCTTCAAATGAGCACCATTATCTACTGCCAATGTCCTGATTTGCCCCCATGACCATGTTTTTATATCTAAATAATCATATAGTACCCTCTCGAATGCCTCAATTATACCTTCCAAGCAGGGCATTCTGTACCTTAATTACTTGCTGAATTAAATAATATTTTATTGCATTATATTTTCTTCTTTTGCAAATCTCTTTAAAACTGTGCCCTCTAGTTCTTGATCCTTTTAAAAATGCAAACAGTTTCTCCCTATCTACTCTCGCTGAACCCCTCGTGATTTTCAACACCTCTATCAGGTGTCGTCTTAGTCTATTTCTTTCCAAGCAAAACAGTCTCAACTTCTTCGATCTATCCGTATTAGTAAAAGTTTTCATCGCTGGAACCATTCTTGTAAATCACTTCTGCACTCTCTCCAATGTGTACATATCTATCCCATAATGTAGCCCCTAGAACTGTACACAATACTCTAGCTAAGGTCTAACAAGTGTGTTACATAAGTTAAATATCGCTTCCTTGCTCTTGTACCCTACTCCCCTATAATAAAGCTAGAACACTGTATGCTTTATTGATAGTTCTGTCCTGCCACCTTCAATGAGCTATCCACAGATATACTCAGCTGCCCGTGTTCTTGCATTCCCTTTAGAATTGTATACCTATTTTTATATCATCTTTCAATATTCTTACAATCAAAATGCATCGTCTCACACTTCTCTGCATTAAATCTCATCTGCCATCTATCTGTTAACTCCGCCAATTTGACTATGTTATCCTGGAGTTCTACACTTTCCTCCTCACAGTTTACAATTCTTTCAAGTTTTGTGTCATCTGCAAATTTTGAAATTGTCCCCTGTACACCAAGGTCTGGATCAGGAAACGTAAGTCCCTATACTGACCGCTGGGGAACTTCAATACATTTCCCCAGCCTGAAAATTATCCATTAACTACTATTCTCTGTTTTTAGCACTTAGCCAATTTTGTCTCAATGTTGCAAATAATTGTTCACAGAAGTTTTCCCACCACTAAAGCTAAACTGACTGGTCTGTAATTGCTGGGCTAATCCTTACCCGAAGAAGACTATGATATTTGCAATTGTACAGTCTTCTCCCCTTACCCAAAATCTGGGGAAAACTGAAATATTATGGGCAGTGCTCTTGCAATTTCCACTCTCACAAAATGCTTGGATGCATCTCATCTGGTCCTGGTGTCTTGCCAACATTAGGTACCAACAGTCTAACGACCCCATCTGCTCTATCAATTTTGAACCTTTCTCATGACAGAGTTTCCTTTGCAGTCACCCTGACTCATGCAGCATCTACCTATTTAGTAAAGAGGGATGCAAAATATACATTTAACACCCCAGCCATGCTGGCTGCCTCTGTGTGTAAATCCCCTTTTTGGTCTATAAATAGCCTGACTCCTCCTTTTGCCACTCATTGACTATTTACTAGCCTATGGAAGACTTTGGCACACCCCAATATCTCGGCTGCCAATCTTTTCTCATAATTTCTCTTTGCTTCTCTTATTTGCTTTACCACATCCCCTCTGAACCTTTTGTAGTCTATTGGCTCTTATTTGTATATTCTACCTGAGACTTACCATAAGCACATTTTTTAAACATCTTGATTTTTATCCCCTTTATAATCCAGGGAGCTCTGAATTTGTTTGTCCTGCCTGCTCAGTTGAGGCAATGTACCTCGACTGTACCTGAGCTGTATCCTCTTTAAATGTAGCCCAGTGTTCAGTTACAGCTTTTTGGGCCAATCTCTCATTCTGGTCCACTTCATGACAGCTCTCTGCTGGGCAACTAGGCAGATGAGTGGCTTGGAGATTTACAATAGAGGGTAAGAAATCGCTGGACTGTTGGAAGAGTTGGTTCTATGTTTCTATCTTTCTGCAGTAAAAGTTTTTGAATCTGGAAGAAAAGCCAATTATTTTCTGTTGCTATTGAACTATGTTTCCTAATTGTTCCCCCCCCCCCCCCTTACATGTAAAACTAATGTATACTTTTGATTGTCTGTATCTGTTTAAAGCTGAAAATGTGTTGCTGGAAAAGCGCAGCAGGTCAGGCAGCATCCAGGGAACAGGAGAATCGACGTTTCGGGCATAAGCCCTTCTTCAGGAATGAGGGCCTCATTCCTGAAGAAGGGCTTATGCCCGAAACATCGATTCTCCTGTTCCCTGGATGCTGCCTGACCTGCTGTGCTTTTCCAGCAACACATTTTCAGCTCTGATCTCCAGCATCTGCAGACCTCACTTTCTCCTCCTGTATCTGTTTAAAGGTTTTAATGGGGTGGGGTTGTGTTTGAACTAGTGAAGTCAGATTTTGATAGTTCATAGCTGTTTGGTAGTGATTACAATTTATTTATTTGTAATAAATAGTTTTTGTTAAGCATATAAACCTGTTCAGTGTTTACTGTTAATCTGATTCCATAAAATAGGTGGAACTTTGCCTGCCTTTATTAGATCATTAACCTTCGTGGTAACCGCAGGAGTAATTGAACTTGAGAATGGGTACACTTTCCTAAGTAAATTGTAACAGTCTAGAAAAAAGTCTATTCCATGCAATTGGAATTTTGGGTGACTGAGAAAGGGTTTTAGTTAATTTGAACTATTGTTAGCATGTACTGTCAGCTTCCAAAAGTTCCTTTACAACTACCAGTGAAAGGGTAGTGAAAGAGAGGCAGGGACCAAAAGGAGATCTTCTGGAGGCAGAAAGCCTGGCTGAGGTACTGATGAATATTTGCATGTTGCTGATGGATGGCAAAGTGGGAGCAGTAGATAGACATAACATTAGATAGACATAAAAAAGAGACACTTAAAAGCTTCTCAACACAGAGAAGTCACTTGGCCTGGATGGAATGCATCCTAATTTATTGAGAGTGAATGATTTAGTCTCGACTTTCCAATGCTTCTTTGACATGGAAAGATGCCAAAGGATTGCAGATGTTTCACCCTTGTTCAAAAATGGGGAGAACGATGAATCCATCAATTACAGCTCAGTCAACTTCATATCAGAAGTGGGAATTTTTTAGAGACAATGCTCTGAGGCAAAATTGCATGCTATTTGGAAAATGAGCAGAAATTTATCGCAGGGAAATCATGTTTGATTAACTTCATTAATGAGGTAATGGAATGGATTTATAGGGATATTGCAGTTGTTGACATATATTCATACTTCCAAAAAGCATCTAACCAAGTATCACGTAACAGACAGATCAGCAAAATTAAAACCTGTGGATTAACAGGTTAGTGGTCACATTAGCCGAGAGACAGAAAACACAGTGGGAATGATTTTTACATTCCAGGTTGATGGGAGGTCTTAAATGTCATCAAAATGAAGATTTGTTTTGGGACCAATGTTTTTTTTTATTGATTCTGTTGATAAACATTGGTGTCTGAGATATGTGTAGGCAGGTGCTACAACAACAGGTCACAACTCTAGATCACTTATTGAACTATTAGTCAATAATTGGACTTATAATTGCAACAATTTTTTTAGAAAGGAGGTATTTCCAAAAGGTAATTTCAGTGGCTGGCTGGAGAGGATCCCTAGGGTGTCACACCTGAAAACGTCGAAATAGGGTGCACGGGTAGGCCATTCAGCCTTTCGGACCTGTTCCACCATTCAATATGATCCTCTCAAACATAACAAGGGAGCGTCAAAGGGAGAAGTGCATTGAAAACTGAACTGTAATCTCCAGTGAGTATCTCAGACTGTGACTACGGTGGGAGAAAAGACAATAATCTGGAGGAGAGACATGTTTACTTTCAAAAATATCCAGGGACAGCAGTTAAAAGTGAGCTTCATCTCTGATCTTTGAGCACTCATGGCTGAGGTGTTCATGTGTGCCAGGAGACTGAGATACACATGTGTCCTAGCTTGGGTTTTCATGCTGGTGGGTTCTGAAAATCACAAACAAAAAACTATCACTCGTCAGTCCTGTGTTGCAAGTAAATAACTTTCTTTTTCTGAGCCAATTCAAAAACAAAACAGATCAAAAGAAGGACTCTTGCTCTGAGTGGGGGAAGCCAGTTAGCAGGCCAATTTAAAAGAAAGCTAGATAAAAGAATTTCAGCTAACCTGTAAAGCCAAGAATTCTGAAATTGACTGCTCAGGTATCAACATTTCATTACATACCCTTCATGAATACCTCAGAGACTGAGACTTACATCTTTTAACTTCTTTCTTTGCTATCTACACAATTCTAAACTTGTAGTATTATTTCTTCTTGCACTTAGAAACTAAAAACCTTAGCTCAAGAAAGCCTGGTTGAATTAGTTTCTTTTAAGTCATAAATTAAATTGGTCTAGGAGAACAGTATCCAAAATGGAGGGGGTCCTTTTTAATTAATCCTGTTGTGACCAATTGAGGAAGCAGGTCAATAAAGAAAGGATACCAGTTCATCCCTCCCACCTGGGAGCTTGACAATTTTGGTTGTTATGTCTGGAATCATAATAAATTTGGGACTCTCGATTTGGAATTTGTCATAACTTGGGATGTAATTTGAAAAGTTGTGATTCCACAACACCCAGTGAGCAATGTGGAGGGTGATGGTGGACCTCAGGATGACATGGAGAGAGTGGTATAATGTACAGACTCATGATGAATTGAATTCAGCACAGAGTATGATACATTATACGAAGAATGAGGAAAGACAACATGAGCAGTCAGGGGCACAATATTAAGAGGCCACAGGAAGATACAGGCCTGGTGTAAGTACATAAATCTTTGAATGACAAATGAACAAGCTGAGAACAAATGAACAAATGGGATTCTTGCCTAATTAATAGTGGAATACTGTACAAAAGCAAGGAATTATGCTTAACATTTATAATTGACCAATTGGGCCTCCACTGAAGTGTTGTATACAAGTCTGTGCACTTCATTTAATGCTTAATGTCAAGGTCTTAGGATGTGGAACAGACTTTCTAAATGAAACCAGGCATGAGGGTCTTCATTTATGTGGGAAAACTTGAAATGCCGGAGCTGTTCATCTTAGAATAGATATGATTGAAAGGAGATTTTGTAGAGGTGTTTGAATCATGAACAGTCTCAGTCGACTCAACAGAGGAGTATTGCTTTTCATGATACAACAATCAGCAACCAGAAACACAGCTTTAGTAGAACCAACAGTAACATGAGGAAATAGTGGATTGTTGAGATTTGGAGGATCAGAGAAGCAGATTCAACAGTAATATTCAAAAGGAATTAAGCATAAACATGAAGGTTTAAAATGTACTGGATTAAGGGGAAAGAGCAGTTCATGAGAATAGTTGGAAAGCTCCACTGATGAACTGACAAAGAAAAATGGGCCATATGACATCCTTCTGTCCAGTATGATGGTGTGATCCTAATATTTTCTCATAATTCAGACTTGCAAGCCTTTAATTTGGGTTAATTTGCTCTTTACTCTTTTTAAGGTACCTATATCTCTGCTGAGATTGATTTTCCAAAACTGCACAATGTGCAAATTAGTCTCTGCACAACCAAAGCATAATTTCATCCCCTTTGAATTATAGCCATCTTTCAATAAATACAAGCATTCCATTAAAATTTGGATTTATTTTGTTCCTGTGCACTACCTAAAAGTGGTTTTTCTTTGGTGCTGTTGCCCATTAGGACTTGACTTTATTAGTCTTTGAGTACGTGACAAAAATTTGGATGTTTACTGGCTTGATATATGCCTTTTCTTCTATTCCATTCACAATTGCCAAATCTAAAATGAGTCGGCAATAATGACAGTATTTGTTCAGTTGATAGCATTCTTGTCTCTGTAGCAGAGGGTGTTAGGCTCAGATCTCATGCTAGGAACTCCAGCAGACAATTCAGACTAACAGTGAGTGCTACATTGTCAGGTGTACTGCCTTTCAAATGAGGTGATAAATCATTGTTTGTCACAGAATAAGGAAATTATTTGAATATCCTCACTAATACTTATTCCTCAATCACCATTGCTAAAGCAGTATTTTTATGATGTGGAGTTGCCAGTGTTGGACAGGGATGGACAAAGTCAGAAGTCACACAACACCAGGTTATAATCAACAGGTTTATTTGAAATCACAAGCTTTCGGAGCGCTGCCCCTTCGTCAGGTGTAGTGAGAGAGAGGAATTAATAGGCAGAGAGATTAAAGGCAGATAGATCAAAAGATCATACAACTGGTGTGAGTGGAATCTCGAATACTAAACCTGTGCAGGTGACCAAGAGTATTAGATGGTGTGAGTAAAGTGTCAACAGCTGAACAGTAAAGTAAATGGATGACTTATAATCCAATTAAATGAGGTAGAGAAATAATTACAAAAAATTAAAAATAAAATAATGTTGGAGACAACTAAATGACTGGAATAACGATAGGTATAAGAGTCGCATGCTGATGGTCTAATCAAAATAATAAGTAATCAAAAACTACACAATCTAATTAAGTTAGAGAGAACATAACAATTTATCAAGGTGATGATGTCAAAACAGGACAGTAAGGAAGACTTTACAAATACAGAACAATGTGGTGGGGTCACATGTAGCGTGACATGAACCCAAGATCATGGCTGAGGCCATCTTCATGGGTATGGAACTTGGCTATCAGTTTCTGCTCGACGATTCTGCATTGTGTCTTTTTTGAAGTTCACCTTGGAGGATGCTTACCTGAAGATTGGAGGCTGAATGTCCTTGACCACTGAAGTGTTCCCTGACTGGGAGGGAACATTCCTGTCTGGCGATTGTTACGCAGTGTCCATTCATCAGTTGTCGTAGCATCTGCATGGTCTCCTGCCTTGGGGCATCCTTACCTGCAGCGTGTGCGATAAACAACATTGGCCGAGCCATATGAGTACCTGTACATGGTGGGTGGCGCTCCCACATATGATAGTAGTAGAGGTTGTCATGGCAGGGTTGTGTGGTGTTATGGTCAGTGTTGTCCTAAAGGTTTGGTAGTTTGCTGCGAATGATGGTCTGTTTAAGGTTTGGTGATTGTTTGGAGGCAAGAAGTGGAGGCATAGGCATGATCTTGGCGAGATGCTCATCACTGTCAATGACATGTCGAAGGCCGCGAAGAACATGGCATAGTCTCTCTGCTCCAGGGAAATACTGGATGACGAAGAGTACTATATCTTCTGTGGAGATTGTTGCAGTTTCTCACTGTGACACGTCGGAACTGGCAATCGATGAGTTGAGCATCGTATCTGTTCTTATGAGGGCATCCTTCAGAATCTTTAGGTGTCTGTCGCATTCCTCTTCATTTGAGCAGATCCTGTGTATGTGCAGGGTTTGTCTGTCGGGGATGGCTTCTTTAATATACTTAGGGTGGAAGCTAGAGAAGTGCAGCATTGTGAGGTTATCCGTGGGCTTGTAGTAGAGTGGGGTACTGAGGTGTCTGTCTTTGATGGAGTTACGTGTGTCTAAGAATGAGACTGATTCTGAAGAGTAGTCCATAGTTAAGTCTGATGATGGGATTTTTATTTTTATAGTCATTATCTCAATGCTGTCTGTGAGTACTTGCTGACCCTGATTAAATGGTGTACTGTCTGTAGGTGCTTGTTCTGTGTATTGGCTGCATTATGATAATGTAGTGACTGCACTTCAAAGTTCACAAGGGACTTTATAAATGCATGGATTTATTTTTCTTTCAGGGAATCGCACAGGAATATAAATTTGCATTAGCATTGTGATTAAAATAAATTGTTTTCAGAGTAATTGCTTCTGGAATTAACTGAATTGACTCCTTAGATCCTATGCCTGAAATATACAAATGAGACAAAATTAAATAACAGAATTACATTCAGTGCTTTAATTTTCCAGATAAGAGATGCTCCAGGCATTAAATTACACTGCAATCAAGCTCAGAGAACTTCTACACAGGGAATGCCAAATGATGCACAAATAACTTTTGTATCCTTTGTGAACACTATATTCTGTCCTTGTCCAGTGTGACCTTGTTTCACAAAACAAATATGATTTATCCAAATGAAAATCTAATAGCCACAATTTTAGTAGGATTAAAGTTGCATTTCAGTTGTTCTCAATGACTCAGATGGTACATGCACTGGAAAATATAGGATCAAACAATGTAAACACAACCGGGCCTGGGTCTTCATCTTGCAAACTGGTCTCACCCAAACCCCATCCCTTCTGCTAGACTGAATCATTGAGTCGTACAGCATAGAATTTAACCAGCATAGAGGGAATGGCATTATGAATTCAGATGTGAACCTAAGTTGAGGAAGGAGAAAATTCAATGCACTTATTAACTGTGAATGCACAACGGTAGCTGGATTTAGGAAATCTTGGTCTCAGCTGTCATGTCACTCTTTCTGAGAAATGAACCTGCCAACATTGTAGCCTGGATTCATACGAAGAATGGATACTTGAATGAGGTACTGGAGGATTTGTAACAGTTATGAAACCACACTCCACACTCCTACAGGAGTGTTTAGATATGTTGGAAGATGATTAGAAGAGAAATTATTAAAATTAACCTTTATTGCAATACCTGGATCTTGGTTGTGATATAGAGAAAGTCACCTGCTGTGGATAGCATGATGGTTCCTGAGGCGTTCTGCAACTCAGCCATTTGCCTAATGTTAGCAGATACTGGGAGAAACTTTGAAAAATGCTGAAGCTGAAGTCTGTGGAGATGGTTTTGAATAGGGTCATGATGCTGACACTGCAAGCTATAAAGGTGCACTGGTTGTAATCTTACAAGAAGCTCAGATTCTGGAAATCTTAAGATCCCAGAGAATTGGAAAACTGTGAGTGTACCTTTATCCAGAAGGGGAGGAAGATTAAAAAAAAAGCAGGTAACTATAGGCCAGTTAACATGTGTTAATGAAAACAAGTTGTAGTCTATTATAAAGGACTTAATAGTAGAGCATTTAGAAGTGCACAATCAAGAAAAGTCAAAATGCCTTCACGAAGGGAAACAACGCCTGACAAATTTATTACAGTTCTTTCACCAGGCAGCAAGCATGATAGGTAAAAGGAAACTAGTATAACAGTGCAATATAATTTGAATTTCCAAAAGGTGTTTGATTGGGTACCAAACATTGGGTTACTCAATAAAATGAGAACTTCACAAAATATTATCATGGATAGAGGATTGGCTCACCAATAAAAGGCAGAAAGTTTGCTCAGGAGTGAGAATTCAAAACAAAGAGCTATCTTCCCATGACTAAGCAATCAAGAGTGAATCAGGAAGTACATTATCATAAAAATGGTATTAGAAATCAAGGACTATTTTAACAAAATTTGGGAATGTTAGGACAATTGAAATATCTATGGCAAAAATAGATTGATTTTTGTTAGATAAGGGGATTAAGGTAAATGGAACAAAGGTGTGTAAATGGAGTTAAGTACAGCTCAGCCTGGTCTAAGTGACTGGTAGATCAGGTCAGATGATTGAATAACTTTTGTATTCCTGATGTTCCTCAGCTCAAAACGTTTCTCAATCATTTCCAGTACATAGCATTCACAAGTGACATTCAGGCCAAACAAGTGCCAGTCAATGATCATCTCCAAGAAAAGAGAATCTCAGCATTGCCCTTGAAGGTAATTCTCCACTATAGACATCATGAGGGTCACCATTAACCAGAAACTGAAGTGGACTAGCCATATAAGTAGTGTAGCTACTATAGCAGGTCAGAGGTTAGGAATTGTGCAATGGGTAACTCACATCCTGATTACCCAAGTCCTCTCCACCGTCTGAAACAAAAATTGCAAGAGTTGGGATAAGGGGGACATTATCAGTGTGGTAACCTGTAACTAGTGGGCCATAATTATTTAAAATATAGTAATGACTTGGATAAGCAAAGTGTACAGAATATCACTAAGTTTGTAGTTGATGCAAACATGGGTGGAAGGCAAATAGTGAGGATGACACAAAGAGTCTACAGAGGGACAGAGACAGCTTAAGTGAGTAGGCAAAAACTTGGCAGATGAAGTAGAATGTGGGAAAGTGCTGGGTTATGTGCTTTGGTAGGAAGAAAAGCTGAATTTTATTTAAATAGGGAAAGACAGCAGAAAGTTACAGCACAGAGCGATTTAGGGATCCTCTTGCATTAATCACAAAAAGTTATCATATTAGTTCAGTAGGTAATAGGGAAGTCAAATGGAATGTTGGTCTTTATTTGAATGGAAATATAATATAACAGTAAAGAGGTCTTGCTAAAACTATACAAGGCACTAGTCTGGAATACTGTTAGCTTTTTTGATTCCCTTATCTAAGAAAAGAAATGTTGGCAGAGATGGCAATCCAGAGAACATTCTCTTTGCTAATTCTAAGTAAGGAGAAATTAAATATATTGAGTTAACACTCAAGAATAGACAAACAAAAGGAGGCCTTATTGAAACATATAAAAATCTTGGGGTGGAGGCTTGACAGGCTAGATGTCTGGGAGAGGAGCTGAGTAGTAAAAAGTTCTTGAATGAATACTTGAAGTGTCATAACATTCAAGGCTATGGGCGAAGTGCTGGAAAGTGGGAGGAGTGTCAATAAGCTGGTACAGACTCAATAGGCTGAAGGGCCATCTCAGTACTGTAAAACAAAATAGTGGTTCATAGTGCTGCTGCTCAACTCCACTAAAAGTAACTTAGTATAGTTAACTGTGACATGGTTTGTGAGATGACATCATATATGTTGGCCTGGTGAACAACTTAAGGTCTCCAATGTAAGACACGTCAGCTATAGAAATCCTGATAGTCTCTATAAAAATGATTATCATATCAATGTAACTTTTAACTTGCTGAAAAGTGGGAGGAGTGTCTATAAGCTGGTACAGACTCCGATAAGGGATGATAGTGAGAATGGAGGGAGGGGGATTGGTTTATAGGGAAATTGGAGTCAAGGAACTCTACTTTGATTTACAGGAAGATTTTAATGAGGGAATCTTAAATAGGCACATGACCCTAATTAAATGGTGTGTTTGTTGACTTAAGTGGCCACAAACCCTGCAAAATAAACTGATTCATTTTGGCTGAGGCAACTTTTTTCCATACTTTGAGATGTTGCTTTCCAAAGTCGACCTTCTCTGCATCCGTTTTATCCTTGTATATTGGGTATAGTTAGGTCCTATTTCTACTCTGAAGGGGACAAAAGTTCAAAGGCTGGTGAAATGCAGTCAGTTGGATAGTAAGAGAGACAATTGAAGGATTGAGTGAGAAGCAGGCTATGAGATTGACCTGCGAAAAAATAAATGGATTAAATCTTTAATGCCTTCTTTGAGCAATCCTCACCATTGATCACCTTGTTTTACAAAGCTGTCTTCTCTGTTGCTGACCAGGAGTAGGTTTGACCCCACCAGCCTCTTTTACAGTTGGGATTTACAAATCCTCTTGGATTGGAGAAGAAGAAAAACACATTTCAGTGAATGAAATGTGTTTATTTATATTATTTATATCAAACAATAAATGATTTATTGCATTTTAGCAGTACAAGTTAGCAATACAAGCAGACATAGAGACTGTCAGGATTACTGTAGCTGACAAGTCTTACATTGGAGATCTTAAGTTGTTCTCTAGTTCAATTTATATGATATCAACATAGTGAGTAATGCTTGAGGCATTACCTTTTCAGACCCTTACACCTAGTACGACATTTGCCCCCACATTTTTTCTCAATATTAATATTATATATAATCGCATTTACCATAACTCCGCCTCTCCCCAGATTTCTGATTTTACAAATTCAGGCAGTCAAATACTTTACTATTCTTCTAGATTGTATTCTGTTTGGACTTGAATGGCTGGTATGATCTCTGGGTTGAAGTCTATTGACATAATCCTGCTATGTTACTACTCATTCCGTTGATCCTAATCGTTTGACCCACAGTGGGATGAGGTTCCAGCAGTTCTTTCATACACTGTTATGCAAACAATGTAAGATCATGGCTGGTCTGCAGATCCTTGAATGACTGTACCTTTCTTGTCAAGGCCTCTTAACCACAATCTATTGCCCACAGCCCAGATATGTCAACCATTTTGACTGGTGACAGAAAAAAGAAGTGCCTGTTACATATGTTAGATTTATGCATCTTGATAATCCTGTGCATGTAAATATGGAGTCAACTTCTTTTGTAGAATAGGAAGGTGAGACCTCAGCTTAAGAGCCATCAACAACTCTATTGTGATAAAACCCCATTCGAGTGGGGTGGTCTGGTAATTTAACAATGCTGCATGTATTCTTCTTAAAAAGCAACTTGACTGTCTGGACTCCATGCTCGGTTGCCCTATTTGGATATCTTATCAAGCTTGTAACACATTAAAATCTAGAACTGGCTGCAAATTAGCTGAAGCACTCATCAATGAACTGTGGTCCATCATCTGAAGTGACCACACTCGGATAACTCCTGTACAATAATTGGATCTGTAGTGGAGTTATGTAATTTCTTCACTCCAACTCAGCATGAAAACGAGCTGTTAGTGTGGATATAATTTTTATTTCTTTTGGATTATAGACTAAAAATAACAGAAGAGCCTTCAGTTAAGGACACTCTAAGAGGATATTTGCAGTTTTATAGATGAGTTACCATAACTCATTGTGAGTTGAGGGGCATGGATAGGATAAATAGACAAAGTCTTTTCCCTGGGGTCGGGGAGTCCAGAACCAGAGGGCATAGGTTTAGGGTGAGAGGGGAAAGATATAAAAGAGACCTAAGGGGCAACTTTTTCACGCAGAGGGTGGTACGTGTATGGAATGAGTTGCCAGAGGATGTGGTGGAGGCTGGTACAATTGCAACATTTAAGAGGCATTTGGATGGGTATATGAATAGGAAGGGTTTGGAGGGATATGGGCCGGGACTAGATTTGGTTGGGATATCCGGTCGGCATGGACGGGTTGGACCGAAGGGTCTGTTTCCATGCTGTACATCTCTATGACTCTATGACTCTACTGAATGGCACTGCCTGAGGATATTCAGGGTAACTGCTTTCAGAGAAAGTTTTTGATTGTTTTTCCCTCTCAGGCCAGTTGATGTGGGTTGGATATACCAGCATTTAATGCTCCTCCCTAATTGTCCAGAGGGCAGTTAAGAGTCAACCTCATTGTTATGGACCTAGAATCACATGTAGGCCAGACCAGTTAAGAATGTCATATTACCTTTCACTAATGAATCAGATGAATTTTTACAACAGTCAAAAGTGCTCACCATTAAGCAAATTTATTTAATTCTGGATTTCATTGAATTCAAATTTCACCAATCACCGTGGTGGGATTTGAGCGCATGTACCCAGAACATTAGTCCAGTCACATTGCCACCTTCTCTCCACACCCCCAACATTTCAGAAACAGGGATGTTCACTGATTGTTTGCACATTGTTCAGCACCTTTTATAACTCTGTTGGGTCGGCAGGGGTCATACACACTGAACAGAGAAAGGCTGGATAACCTTCGCAATTTCCCAGGCAAGTAAAGATCCAATCAACTGCCTTTCTCACAGTTAGGTAGCCACTTTCAGGACTTCCTGGTGATCCAGGTCTCAAGCATTGGAGGTCCCATACACTGAAAGGATCCTGCCAGTGGTAGCTGGTGGATTTGCACCCTCTCAAGGCCCAGAATCACAGAAGGATCCTGGGTCACAAGTGGATGAGGGTGACACAGGGATCACTGAAAGTTGGGCAGGAGTCCAGAGGAGACTGGCATTCAACAGACTTCTCTCCTTTCTAATGCCAGGTCCTGCTATCAGGCACAGAGTGGCTACCATCAAATCCAAAAAGGACACGGGAAAGGCATGTGATCCTTATTTATCCACTAAATTGTGGTGGGCTTGGGGATAATGGATGCTGATTGGCTTAAAGGCTTCTCTCAAGAAATGCCACATGGTTGCCAATGCATGGGAGACCTTCATTTCAAAGAAACAGATGTGGAGGAAACTCCTGTGTAAAGGGACACAATTCTGTCAGAATACCTGGCAGCAAGAGGAAGGACGGGGAAAAAAAACAGAGAAAGAAATGGTGATGATCTCAAGGCCAAGGACAACTCTACCTCCCAGAAATACCTGCCAGATGTGCGATTGGAGATGTGGCTGTAGGAGTCGATTCATCAGCTACACAAGGAACAACAAAACCCAGGACCAGTGACATGGAATTTCCAAAGTGAACAATCATATTCTTAGTGAGTAAATGCCGATGATAACTACATAATCCAATTCACTGTTGGCAGCCAGGGAATCTGACCTCAGCCCCTTCCACTTTATCAGCAAAGATTCTAGCCACTGCTGGGAGACTGAACTGGGCCTTTCCCACATTAAGGTAGTCCAGCCAGCTGGCTATAGTTCTTTCTGTAAAATGCTGCATTATAACCAGCCAACCTGACATAGCAAAAGAGTGGTAGGACCACAAGAGAAACAAAGACAGGGAGAAATGAAAAACAAAGTAGAGATGGTGCTATGAAAATAATGCAGACAATCATAGAGAAATATATTGTAAAAATGAAATAAAGCTTGAAATAGAAAAAGAGAACAAAGAAGATTGGACAGGCAGTTTAATGGAGGTGACAGAATTTCTGTCTGTCAGCTGTGGGGAGGCAATGACCTAATGGCATTATTGCTGGACTGTTGACCCAGAAAACCAAATAAAGTTCTGGGTTCAAATCCTGCCATGGAAGATGGAATCTGGAATGAAATATCTAATGATGACCATGAATCGATTGTTGGGAAAAAAAAATTCACCTGGTTCACTGATGTCCCTTAGGGAAGGACACTGCTAACCTTACCTGGTCTGGCCTACATGTGACTCCAGACCCACAGCAATGTGGTGACTTTTAGCTGCCCTCTGGGCAATTAGGGATGGGCAAAAAAATGCTGCCCAACCAGCGAGGCCCTCATCCCATGAATGAATAAAAAAGAAATAGATGATGAGACCTCTGTGTTAGCATTTTGAAGAATGGCCCATGGCATTGTGTACGCTCTGGTACTTCTGCAATGGACCTTTTCCAGGATTAAGAGCCTGAGCAAAGGAATTCCATCCCACTGAGAACTGCTAGCCAATGAGAAGCTGACCGTTTTACTGAGCAGCAGCAGCTAATAACTGCTGATAAAACTCCCTGCTAAGACCTGGTATCATTGTGGGATCACTGATCATAGGGGAGTGGTTGCAGTAGTGGTTGTTGCAGTGGGCGAGGGTTGGCAGCAAGTAGACAGGAGATGGCTCTCAGAGGGGGTTCTCCTGATCCTTCTTCAATGGAACCAGTCACTGGCAGGCTTACAAAATGATTGCCAGGGGACAGTTAATCCCTCATTTATTTCCCTCTCCTGTAGCAATGTGTGATAGCTCATGAAAGAGCTTGGACAATGGCAGCTCCAACCCTGCTGTAAAAAGCACAGAGTTAATGTTGAAGCTGCATAAAACTCCACCCAATTTTGAGAATATCATCGAGTCCTTGGTTGGAGAGGAGCAATATGGCACAATGTCCTAATAGAAAAATACATGGCATATTCTGAGGGACAGGATTTACATGCATTTGGAAAGGCAAGGACTGATTAGGGATAGTCAACACGGCTTTGTGCATGGAAAATTGTGTTCTCACTGATTTGACTTTTGAAGAGGTGACAAAGAAGATTGATGAAGACAGAGCGGTAGATATTGTCAATATGGACTTCTGCAAGGCATTCGACAAGCTTCCACATGGTAGACTAGTTAGCAAGTTTAGATCACATGGGATCCGGGAGTGGGGGGGGGGGGGGGGGGGGGAGCTAGCCAATTTGATACAAAATTTACTTGAAAGTAGGAGACAGAGGGTAGTGGTAGAAGCTTGTTTTTCAGACTGGAGGTCTGTGACCAACAGTGTGCCACACGGACTGATGCTGGGTCCACTATTTTTCATCATTTATATAAATGATTTGGATATGATTATAGGAGGTACATGTATGGAATAAGCTGGCAGAGGAAATGATGGGTACAACAGCAACAACATTTAAAAGACATCTAAATGGGTATATAAATAGGAAAGATTTAGAAGGTATGGGCCAAATGTTGGCAAATGGGATTAGATCAGATTGGGATGCCTTATAGACTCATAGAATTGTGTAGACCTGTCAGTCCAACTCATGATGTCCATGATATCATCATAGAATCCTTATAGTGTGGAAGTAGGCCATTTGGCCCATTGGGTCTACACCAACCCTCCGAAGAGCATTAGACTCTGAACTCCTCCACCCTGTCCCTGTAACCCTGCATTTCCCATGGCTAATCCACCTAGCCTGCACATCCCTGGACACTGTGGGAAATTTAGCTTGGCCAATCCAACTAACCACACCTTCAGGCTGCGGGAGCAAATCAGAACACCTGGTGGAAAACACAGGCAAACACAAGGGAAATGTGCAAACTCCACACAGACAGTCACCCCAGCAGGAATGAAATCTCGATCCCTAGCACTGTGAGACAACACTGCTAACCATGCCATCCCATATCCTGAAACTCATCTATTCCTATTTGCTAGCACTTGGTTCATATCCCTCTAGACCCTCTCACTTTAAAATGTATGCCCTCTCGTTTTGGACTCACCTAATCTGGAAAAAAAAGACCTTGGTTATTCACTCTATGTGTGTACCTCATGATTTTATAAACTTCTATAAGAATAAATGAGAATCATAGAATCACTACAATGTGGAAACAGGCCATTCAGCCATTGAGTCCAATCTCACCCTCCAAAGAGTATCCCACTCTATTCGTATGATCCTGCATTTCCCATGGTCAATCCACCCTAACCTACATATCCCTGAACACTATAGCAATTTAGCATCGCCAATTCGCCTAACCTGCGCATCTTTGAACTGTGGGAGGAAACGCACGCAGACATGAGGAGAACATGCTAATTCCACACAGACAGTTACACACAGGTGGAATAAAGTCCAGGTCTCTGGCACTGTGAGGCATCATTCTAGCCACTGAGCCACTGTGTTGCTCCAAACATTTATATGGAACATTTCACAATTTATTGAATGCATATTGCAATGGTGGTTGATTATAGGCTGAAGTAAAGTCGAGGGGTTTACTTTGATGATTGTTTAATATTGGATGTATCCAATGATGAGATTTATGGCTGAAGGAGTAATTTCACAGCATAAGCTGGTCATCTCTCAGCCTCCAAAGTTCCAGGGAAAATATACCAAGTCTATTCAGCCTCTCCCTATAGCCCAAACCCTCCAACCCCCAGCAACGTCCTTGTAAATCTTTTCTGCATCCTTTCAAGTTTTACAACATCTTTTCTGTTCGCAGGGAGACCAAAAATGAAAGCACTATTCCAAAAGTGGCCTAATCAATGTCCTGTACAGCTGCAACATGATCTCCCATCTCCTATACTCAATACACTAACCAATAAAGGTAAATGCACCAAACGCTTTCCTCACTATCCTGTCTACCTGTGACTCCATTTTCAAGGAACCAGGAACCTGCAAAGATCTATTTGTTCAGCAACACTCCCTAGGGGCCTACCATTAAGTGAATAAGTTCTGTTCTGATTTCCCTTCCCAAAATGCAACACCTCACATTAATCTAAATTAAACTCCATCTGTCACTCCTCAGACTATTGGCCCATCTGTT
Organism: Chiloscyllium plagiosum; assembly: GCF_004010195.1. Classification (NCBI taxonomy): domain Eukaryota; kingdom Metazoa; phylum Chordata; class Chondrichthyes; order Orectolobiformes; family Hemiscylliidae; genus Chiloscyllium; species Chiloscyllium plagiosum. The sequence continues at coordinate 35,107,416 of NC_057713.1, read as the reverse complement.
CAAGTCCTGTTGTACTCTGAGGTAACCTTCTTCACTTTCTATTACACCATCAATTTTGGTGTTACCAGTAAAGTTATTAACCATTGTCTTGTTGTTGCAGATGAGTTGGACCGAAGTATCTGTTTAATTCCTATATGATTCTATGATGCTATCACTTTATATCTGGCTCCTGGTAAACTTTGTTAATCTGCCTAACTAAACAATATAACTTGTACCTATTGCTATTGTGCAATAAGCTACACCTTGTTGTGTAAAACAAATGGCTCCTCTTGTTAAGATTCAGTCATAGATTACTCTTGAACAATGATAATTAGATAGGACTGTTGACTCATCATAGAGGGGAGGACATTGATCCATCTAGGTATCCTTGAGGAAGGAAAACATTGCCTGCTGGTACAATGTAGGCCTTCCATATGAGAAGAGTACCACATGGACTTATCATTAACCCCAGAATTGACATTTTGATTTAATTTTAATAAGTTTACCTTGCAGTTCTGAGCATTTCCATTAGCACGTTGATCTTTGGCGTTGTTACTGTGCTCCAGTAGGTGTTGTCCAAGTTATTTAATCTTTGTTTTATAATGAGTAGAAAGCAGAGTTATTGTTGTTCATATACAAAAGAGTAGAAAGGCAAGATTAATGGCAGCACTTTTTCCTAACAATAAGCCCCCAGTACTGCAACATGTGACTGAGGCAACATTTTCACTTGACACTGACAGAATACATCTCTTTACGATAAGATTTTCTTTCTATTCAATTCTGGTTTGCCCTAACAATGACTAGCCAAAGTCTCATGCTAAAAGTTTGCCCATGGCACCAATACCTCCACGGGAAGGATGAGAAAAAGATTTCAACCGAAAAAATTGAATAGTTCGACATATTTGCCTTTGTGGGCTAGGATAACAAATATTGAAATGAGCTGAGTGTTCTGGTTATGAACCCAATAAAACATTTCCATGAATTTTTTGTTTTGATTCTGTTAATTCAAGTATTGACTTAATGACCTCATTAAAGTGAGTGTAAAAGTGAATTTCATTCAAACGTTTTGACCTGCTCATCACTAATATCTCACAGTCAGATTACAGATCCCACAGTCCTCAGGAAGTGATGATAAGGGGAATGTTTGCACTTTATTTTCTAGGTTGGATGAAACTCAAATGACAACAAGGTCATTAAAAAGAGCCTGGCAGCACAACTCCTCATTGTATCATCCTGTCACCATATCAAGGTCAGGGTTGCTCAGTTCTCCAAAAGCAAGACATTCTTTTATAAAAAGAAAATTTGCTCCTTTCACAGATCTCGGGAGGGTTCTTCACGACACGCATTCCATTTTGACACAGCCTGTGACTATTTTTATATTGAGAACAGTGTGTTATAGAAACATCCTGATTTTTGAAAAGCAGGCAGCCAGATGCCAGGCTTGGCTCACTGGCAGCATTCTCGGTGCTAGGCAGAAGGTATTTGGTTTAAAACCCAGTCTGAATGCTTGAGCACAAAACTCTAGGCTGGGTCTGAGGCAATGCTGCACTGTTAGCCTTTCACATAAATGCATGACCCTGTCCACCCACTGAGGTAATTGTAAAATATCCCGTTGTGCTACCGGAAATCATGAGGTCAGGAAATATGGTTGCTGCTACAAAATGCTTTCTTTTCTGTGTATATTAAAAATGGAAGAATTCCTGTACACACACACTCCAACTCTGTTAATGCTGAATCGGTACCCAATTTGTACATAGGAGGTGGCACTGTCATCAGTTTGTAACAGTGGGAAGTGCATCCCAGTAGTGCTTAGAAGTCCATATGATTGAGCTAGAGATAGTGATAATAGGAACACCACTCTGTAGGGACACAGCTCCCTGAAATAGTCCCTCACAGCTGCTTACCATCCTTACATGGAATATATTGCCTTTCCTTCACTATCACTGAGTCACAATCTTGGAATTCCCTTTCTAACAGCATTGTAGGCATTCCTACATGACTCGCCGTCAAGGGATCTGTCTGACCAGATCTTGGGAGTAGGCTTCGGTCCATCCTGAGGCAGGTTCGGGGAAATCATATATCACCAGTTAGCGAGCTGTAAAGACAATGATCAGGGTGAATATACTTCCTGGGGCTGCATTGGTCGATCTTTATGGAGGGTGCAATAGGAGGCTGTGGGGTTCCATATATAGATGTGGAGGGATCACTGCCAAATGAAGTGGAGATTGGAACAAGGACAGTGTTGAGTGTGTGGGGACCAGCATCAAAGGGCATGGTCGACAATGGAGGGGGGGAGGTGGTGAATGGTATTAGGAGTAGTGACCATCACTGTTGTCTCCACAGGGGGGATGGGTGGAAATGGGCTATTAGGGATGTGCAAGGTAAAAAGGGACATGGAGGATGTGGTGGAAGGTAAATTTGTGACCAGGTGGAGCCCAGTGTTGACAGTATCCACCATGCGCTAAGTTCTCTCCATTTTCTAGATGAGCAATGCAGCTGAGAAATAGCTGGAACAATCCCCAGGGTGTGGGGACTGAATGTTACTTGTGATGAGTGAAAGTGCAGGATCAATGTCTCCAGGACATTAGGACAATGAAGTAGTTTGCAAACTCCAGATTCATTTGATTTGCAAACATTTCTTCACACACCTGCACCACTCCAGTGGTGCCAGCTAAATTAACATTGTCATCTCAGTGATGAGGAATTTAGTGATAATAACTTAAAACTTTTGAATGCTGGCCAAAAGCTCCCTGTCAGTTATCGAGCTTATGGGATGAGGGGAACATCTCTGCATCATGTGTTATGTAAGTACGACGATGGATTCCAATGAATGCAATGGAAGGTGGGATGGTTGATGTGGGACTGGGATGGGAAGGGAGTCAGTGCACAGCAGGAACTCCCTCTTTGTTGCAATTTGCTGGTAATTCAGCTAGTGTGGCACCTTCACCCAGCTGGTGCACATGCTGTGATCAAGACCATGTTGAAGCAGCCAATAGGGGCCGTGCTGAAGAAGTGTGTTGACAGCTTGGACTGATCCCTGGAGAGTGGATCCCAGTGTATCCCAGATGGAGTGTGCCACACCAGCCTGGCAGGCTGTGCTCTGCACAATTGGAACAGGCAACGGGGATGATATGATTGATGCTGAAGAGCTGGGAACATGAGCAATGTCTGAGGAGAAGGATGAGGACAATGAGCTGGAGGAAACTCTCCTTGTGGATAGCAGAGCTCAGCTGGATTGTGCTGTACAAGGCAGACAGGACCTGACTGACACTTGGTTCCAGTGGATACGAGCTGGGTGCAGGAGACCATTATGGACTGTCAATGTCAAGATGCCAGGCTTTGGTTCACATTGTGGGTGCAACTGGTATTTTTATCCTTTGTTTACCTTTTTGCTGGCTGACAATAGTATCCCATGTTCAGACTTGCTAAAATGCTTACCTGTAGATAATGTTCCCCTACTCGATGATGACAGGAGGCAGGTGAACACTTGGCATTGCGGTAAGTGCTGAGATCTCACCACGACATCAAGTAAATTGGGTTAGCATTGGATAAAGAGGATGGCATGGGAGTGAGGTTAGTAATTAATGAAGCGAATTTGGGACGATAGGGCAAGAAAATGCACAAAGATACAACCTCCATGAAACTCAACAAAAATGACATGGCCAAAATATGGTAAGACTCAGCCCAGTTAGTCCATACAGTGCAATCCGAGCTTTATGGCATTTGAATCTGTACGTGTATCTCCATGTATATGTGTCAGTATGCTGCCTACAATATTTAACAATGTTGTCATACATGAGGGGATGTTCCTCCTGCTCAATATCCTCATTTACTGCCCATTTCAGTTTCCCTGAGATGGAGTTGCCCGGGCATCTTGCCTGTCAGAGCCACTTGTGTGGGATTTGCATGTTACCTTCCAGATTTTTTTTAGCTATTTTCTTCTGTAAAATTAGTATTAGTATTGGCATACAGTAAAAGTCAATATGTCACATTTCAGTGTAGGTGCACGTGAAAGTAATGGTGTATGTTAGCCCATGAGTCATAGAGTCATGGCATAGAAACAGGCCGTTTGGCCCAACCTGCCCTTGCTGCCCAGATTTCACAATATAATCTAGTCCCATTTGCCTGCATTTGGTCCCTATTCCGCAATACCTATCCCATCCATGTACCTGTCCAAATGTTTCTTAATTGACGAAATTGTCCTCTACTCCCCCACTGCCTCTGGCAGCCTGTTCTAGACACTTATCACCTTCTGTGTGAAAACAATTGCTCCTCTGGACCTTTTTTATCTCTCCCCTCACACCTTAAACCCATTTTCTCTAATTTTAGACTCCCCTACCAGAGAGAAAAGCTGATGGCTATCTATCTTATCTGTGCCCATCATGATTTTATAAACTTCTATAAGGCCACCTCTCAGTCTCCTACACTCCAGGGAAAATAATCCCAGCCTATCCAGTCTCAAAAGCTGATGGCTATCTATCTTATCTGTGCCCATCATGATTTTATAAACTTCTATAAGGCCACCTCTCAGTCTCCCTGAGGAGGGGCCTGTGCCCGAAACGTCGAATCTCCTGTTCCCTGGATGCTGCCTGACCTGCTGTGCTGTTCCAGCAATAAAGTTTCAACCCACCTCTCAGTCTCCTACACTCCAGGGAAAATAATCCCAGCCTATCCAGTCTCTCCTTATAACTCAAGCATATGCAGATTTAAAAAAAAAATCTCATCAAAGTACTGCTGAGCAGCCTGAGCTCAAGGTGAAGTCCCTTCACCTCAATTCTAATTTGTCCTTTTATTTCATGTTGTACTAGCTTTTCTTTTCTGGAGTTGACAGCCAATCGATTGGTGGCTGGATCGAAGGTTTGAACACACAGATCTAATATTACTAGTTACATCTCGGGATGTACACAAATCAATCAATGTAAAATTTGATGTGATCCCCTCAGGGCTCCGGGGAAAAGGAAAGCAATCTGGATGCTCTGTGACAAACTTTGTGCTGATCTGACTCACAACTGCCACCTGGTGGCTGCTGTTCTGTTTCTCAGTGAAAACTCACAACATTGAATGGCACCATCTTATAGAGTCATGGAGATGTACAGCATGGAAACAGACCCTTCGGTCCAACCCAATCTAGTCCCACCTGCCAGCACCCGGCCCATATCCCTCCAAACCCTTCCTATTCATATACCCATCCAAATGCAATTGTACCAGCCTCCACCACTTCCTCTGGCAGCTCGTTCAACAGTGGCCTAACCAATGTCCCATACAATTGCAACATGACCTCCCAACTCATGTACTCAATACTCTTCCCAACAAAGGAAAGCATACCAAAAGCCTTCTTCACTATCCTATCTACCTGCGACTCCACTTTCAAGGAGCTTTGAACCTACACTCCAAGGTCTCTTTGTTCAGCAACACTCCCTAGGACCTTACCATTAAGTGTGTAATTCCTGCTAAGATTTGCTTTCCCAAAATGCAGCACCTCGCTTTCCCAAATCATTTTGTACGAGAGAATTGCTTTAAAACCCACTTTGTTATTTTTCTACTACTGAATGTGGCAGCCATTTGGCAGACAGCAAGCATCCAAAGACAGCAACTGGTTTAATAAATGACCAGATAGAGTTATAGAGTAATAGGGATGTGCACCACAGAAACAGACCCTTCGATCCAACTCGTCCATGCTGACCAGATATCCTAAATTAATCTAGTCCCATTTTCCAGCATTCAGCCCATATCCCTCTAAACCCTTCCTATTCATATACCCATCCAAATGCCTTGTAAATGTCGTACCAAACTCCACCACCTCCTCTGGCAGTTCATTTCAAACAAACACCACCCTCTGCGTGAAGAAGTTGCCCCTTAGATCCCCTTTAAAGCTTTCCTCTCTCACCCTAAACCTATGCCCTCTAGTCCTGGACTCCCCCACCCCAGGGAAAGGACTTTGTCTGTTTACCCTATCCATGCCCCTCATGATTTTATAAACCTCTATAAGGTCACCCCTCAGCCTCTGACCATCCAGGGAAAATAGTCCTAACTTATTCAGCCTCTCCCTATACCTCATACTCACCAACCCTAACAACATCCTTGTAAATCTTTTCTGGACCCTTTCAAGTTTCACAACATCCTTCTTATAGTAGGGAGACCAGAATTGCACACAATATTCTAAAAGTGGCCCACCCAATGTCCTTTACAGCTGCAACATGACCTCCCAACTCCTGTACTCAATGCACTGACTAATAAAGGAAAACATACCAAATGCGTTCTTCACTATCCTATCTACCTGCAACTCCACTTTCAAGGAGCTATGAACCTGTACTCCAAGGTCTCTTTGTTCAGCAACACTCCCCAGGATCTTACCATTAAGTGTATAAATCCTGCCCTGATTTGTGTTTCCAAAATGCAGCCTCACATTTATCTAAATTAAACCCTTTCTGCCACTCCTCGGTCCATTGGCCCATCTGATCAAGATTCCATTGTACTCTCAGGTAACCTTCTTCACTGCCCACTACATCTCCAATTTTGGTGTCATCTGCAAACTTCTTGTCATTTTATTAGGTTCTGTTTGTTAAGATTTAATGTTGACCAGGATATGGAAAGACTTCCTTGTTCCTAAGTTGTGACATATGTTCTTCAGTGTCCATCTAAACATGCAGGCAAGAGGATTGGCACTTTATTACAGGAACATCACTTCCAAAAATAGATCACTGGCTGGTTTTCACTGGATCATGAGCAAGCCTCTTTTTAAAATGATTCCTGTTATTGATCCAGGGGCATTGAGGTGAACTTGAGCCATTCTATTGGCCTTGATTGAGATCAGTCACATCCCAGCACATAAACATCTAAGGTAGCCTTTTCTGGGTTTGTAATGCTTCTCTTTGTGTCAATAACATTTTAGTCCATCTGTAAATACCCTTGACAGGGTGACAGAGAAAAGATTTCCTTCCAATTGTTTGTTCCGTCATTTCATAGAATCCCTGCAGTATGGAAGCAGGCTATTCAAGTCCACATGACCCATTGAACAGCAGCTATAACCTTGCATTTTCCTTGGCTAATCCACCTAACCTGCATATCTTTTGACTGTAGGAGGAAACTGGAGCATGTGAAGGAAACTCATGATTGGGAGGTGCCGGTGTTGCACTGGGGTGTACGGAGTTAAAAATCACACCTCACCAGGTTATAGTCCAACAGATTTATTTGGAAGCTCTAGCTTTTGAACTGCTGCTCCTTCCACCTGATTAAGCTCTACTTAAAATTGTGCAGTTTGAAACAATTTATCCTTTGTTGTTTGTGGCACGTGAACACATCACCCTGTTCCCTGCCCAACATTCTTTATCTCAGGCTTGCTGCAATACTCTGGCGAAGCTCAGCATGAGCTGGAAGAACAGCACAGCACATCATTTTCCACTTGGGAACCCTGCAGCCTTCAGGACGCAACATTGAGTTCAACAATTTTAGCTCCTGAACACCTTCTCCCATGTCCTTACCTCAACTCCCACACACCGGGCCTTCTTATAACATAAGCTGCTACCGCACACAGCCTATTGTCAGCTACTTATAGTCCACATTCGTAGCAGTTCATTCTCCCAGGCCAACTTTATCCAGTCCTTTGCTTGTCCAATTATCTTTCTCTCACTTGAGGCTCTATTCCCACCTATCATTTACACCTCCCCCACCCCATCTTTTGCATAAATACCAACCTTTTCCTAGCTAACATTAGTTCTGAAGAAGGGTCACTAGACCCAAAATTTTAAGTCTGCTTTCGTTCCACAGATGCTGCCAGACCTGCTAAGTTTTTCCAGCAATTTTTATTTTTGTTTCCGGTTTTCAGCGTTCACAGTTCTTTTGTTTTTTTTTTAATCTGCAAGGATATGGTGTTCAAGTGCGATACCAACCAGATACCAGGACATTTGCCCTTGCCCTATGTGGTGATACTCTTGACTAGAAAGCTGATGATGTTCTCAAAGTTGATCTGTTTTTCTCTGGCCAGAGTCAGGTGAGCATTTGTAATTAGCAACTTATGAAGATCAGCAGTTTTCAAGGGTGCAAAAGATCATGATCCATGGTTGGCCTGACAATATTAAAGAAATTCTGGAGGAGATTTCTTTATTGTGATCATACAGAGACAACATCAGTAATCACAGTAACTCATCTTAAAGGGCGCAGGGGGGTGGGAGGTTGGCCTATATTAAAATTGGGGTTGGCTCCTGAAACGTCTAAATTTAAGTGTGGACAGAACGTGCTAGAGACATTCAGCAGCTCTAGCAGCATCTGTGGAGAGAGTAACCAATTTAACATTTCAAGTCCAATATGACATTTCTTCAGCAAGGAAGATTACTTACAGTGTGGAAACAGGCCCTTTGGCCCAATAAGTCTACACCGACCTGCCGAAGCGCAACCCACCCATTCCCCTACATTTACCCCTTTACCTAACACTACAGGCAATTTAGTATGGCCAATTCACCTAACCTGCACATCTTTGGACGGTGGGAGGAAACCAGAGCACCCGGAGGAAACCCACGCAGACACGGGGAGAATGTGCAAACTCCACACAGTCAGTCGCCTGAGTCAGGAATTGAACCAGGGTCTCTGGCGCTGTGAGGCAGCAGTGCTAACCACTGTGCCACCCTCTATCCACTGGTGCTGCTTGCCCCGCTGGCATTTTCCAGTACTTCCTGTTTTATTTCAGAACTCCCAAATCTGCAGAAGTTTGCTTTGACTTTATGAAGTGTGGTTTCTCTTAGGACTCAATGTTAACAACAGAGCTGGGTCAATGAGGATAATTTTGCTGGGAAAAGTCAGAGTAAAAGTCCAAATGCTGTGCCATACATGTGCAATGTTGTAAATTCCCAACTTGCAAACCAAACAAGGAAAGCCTCAGTGAAGTCAGTACACTTTCTAGCAGCAGAGAAGTCTTTAAAGAAACTTACAGAAACTTTAAAGTGAAAAACAACTTTATATGAGGATACTTAAAATGAGGTTTTGTGTATCCAATGAAATATACCAAGATATCACGTCCATGTTATACTTGGGGCACATGATACAAGAATTCACAAGATGAGGGCATGTTCCTATGCTGTACTGTTTCATGTTCTCTGATTAGTGCATGAGTCCATGTCCATCTAGGGATGAATCAGGATATTCAATGACCCCTAAATGCATGTGCGGTATGTCAAAAACCCATCTAGTTCACTAATGTCCTTTAGGAAACGAAACTGCCATCCTTACCTGGTCTGGCCTATGCGTAACTCCAGACTCACAACAACATGGTTGACACTTAATTGTCCTCTGGGCAATTAGGGATAGGTAATAAATGCTGACTTGGACAGTGAAACCCACATCCTGTCAATGAATAGAAAAAATGTATCAACGTCTGCAGTTAAAGCATTCTGTACACAAGTTTGATTTATCATCCAATTCTCAGATGAAAATAGCAACAAACCTCTTCACAGTGCACAGAGAAAATTACATCCTTGTGAAAGACTACTGTTGCAAATTTCCCATTGTTTGACAACTTAGCAATACAACAAGTGCAACCATAACTGACATAGTGAGTGCTATTTTTAGTTTGTTTGGTATCCCAGAACAGATAGTGTCTGACAATGGATCACTATTCACTGGTAAACTGTTTCAAAACACATGCTAAATGCGGTGTGCCCCATAATACATCATTATCCCATGCTCGAACAGATAATAGATTCCTGCTCCATGCCTCTGATCTGACATTCTCCAACTTGCACACTCATTTCTTGGGTTATGAACCAAGTAGGCTCGGTTTATAACTACTGGGAGATAACCAAAGCATGGACGGTGATGCTAACACATTCAATTTACACATCCATTTCTCTCTGACTAATGCACCTAACATTATGAGCAATTTATCATGGCAATCCACCTGACCTGCACATCTTTGGACTGTAGGAGGAAACTGGAGCACCTGGAGGCAACCCACGCAGACAATGTGCAAACTCCACACAGACAGTTGCACGAGGCTGGAATCGAACCTGGGACCCTGGTGCTGTGAGGTAGTACTGCTAACCACTGAGCCACCTATTTGTTCAACTTCATCAGCAAATATTCTAGTTTGCTGCTGCAAGGTGTCAAACATTCTATGCTCTCACTGGGAGTCATGTCAAATACCATTAATATGTTCAAGCATGTTTGGGATGAAATTGGAGAACTAGCTCAGACACTGTGTCAGGTTTTCCGTAGCATCACTGATTTCCATCAGTTTTACCTTTCCCACCCTAAGTGCTATCTGTAGGTACAAGTATAACCATGGCTGGTTACAGAACAGAATCGATTAATACTCCTTGTGTGATGTGGTGATACAATATCCCAGAGCACCTAGATATGCAATGCGAATTGATTCCATTGCAGCCCATATAGGTCCCATTGTACACTGTGTTTCTTTATCTCATATAGCAGATGTGGACAAACTGTCAAAGTGGCTTCTACACTACATCCATCGAACTAGTACTTATAATATTTCCCATTATCGCTATTGCATTTGGACATATATTGTGATACCTCACATGATAATCCCTCCTTAATTACTCCAATATTCTTTACTCTGTATAACGTCTAATAGGTGCTGATTCTGGTAGAACTGGGATTGTCAGAACAACATGGACTAAATGTTAGCATATTCCATATTAGTCTCATATACTGTACACATGCTAAACCCTTATGCTGGTAGCTGGTCAGGCCAGGCTCCCTGCATTCTGACAGTTTAAATTAGTTACCCTCAGAGTAGCTTACCCTCAGGTTTTCCCTTGTCTGTTAGAATCTTCATGATCAATAGGTACTGCAGACATCATTTCTGACCATATCATTTAAGATGTTTTTGTGCACCATCATCAATTTCTTCATTGCCCAGACATGACTGTCTAGTATCGGGGCCAAACTCTGAATGACCTGGTCTATATTGAGCTGATTGCTCCGGATCCTTATCCCTTTTTCAAAGTTGAGAACTTGATACAATAATGTTTGATACAATAATGAAATTCTTGACCAGACTGCCAATCTGTTGACTTTTTGCTGAGCTGGGGGTGCAGTCCTTGACACCCTCCACCGTTAACCGAAACTACCTGTGTCATCAGCTGTTTTACCAAAGCTGCTTATAATGCTTAGATCTGAACTGAGCACCATCCTGGTAAACCAATATCAGAGATGTTTCACACAAGGGGTACCAGATCATGTGGTACATAGCCACGTTAATGTTTATTATCCTTTACCAACACTATGGATCCCTATCTCTTGCTGAACTATGGGGAGTAAGGAGTGCCATTGTTATTGCCAATGAGATGGACTGTCCTGTGGGCAAATCCACCACTCCCCTGTTAACATTTTTGGCAATGCTGACCTTACCACTTGGACACTTCAGCATGGTGTCATTGTCAAACTGTTTCTGCCCAGTGCAGACAGGCTATACAAAATTACATATCATATTCTTAAGCATAACACAACCTCACTACTCATTCCTTCTTCAATTGCTATGGAGGCATGCATAACAGTGGTTCACTATTAGTTTAAATTGCCCTTGATCCAGGCAGTAAATAGTTCCATTGTGTGTATCCATTCATTTGTTGATAACTTGTCAGGAGCTACTTGGTAAGCTGTTTCCCCATAACATATCATAGTGTGGCAATACTCTGACTTTAAGAAGTGTGTTTTGTCATGGTTCCTTTTAGAGAGAGACTGAGGAATGAGAAGATAAACAACTTATGAAGCCTTGGATGTTTTTGTTTTATCTTGGAACAATGGTAGCAGCTTAAATGGGTGTGATAAAGCTTCCACCCATGGAACCGAGATCTGTAGTTTAGCTTTCAGCCATTGTTGTTTGGTCTTAAAAAAGTAAAAGCTATATTTTCCCCCTCTCAGTTCCAGCCAAAAGCTGGGATTCTCTCCCTGCTCTTGGAATTGCATGTGAGACTAGGTGTTTTCTGAATTTGCCTCTTGCCAAGGGTATGTTTATGGGATGTTACTATATTGGAACAGTTAATTAGTGGTAATTTCTGAATGTATTATTCTGTTAAATTTTCCAATATAGTGAGGATTTTTTAATTCTCTTTTTTGTTGTATTTTAACTATAGTGGATGAATAAAATGTGTTTTTCTTTAAATACAGTAGTTTGACCAATCAAGATTTATCTAGAATACAATACCATATCTTTACTTTAAACATAAGAACAAGTTAGGATCTGGACTATCTTATGAATATTTTGCGTGGGTTTGGTCTGGTCCATAACAATAATTACCATGGTTCAACTACTCCTGTAACTAAGTACTGTGGAAAACTTAAGTCAGTTAATGATTTACTCCAATTGCAACCAGGGCTTCTGTTGATATTTCTCTTTTGGGACTATACAGCCACATGAATTGATAATTATAATCTGTCTATGCTCTATCTATTGTAGTACAATTTCTAGCTCCTTCAATATGACCTTTATCATGGCCTTAGCTTCTACACTGAATTTCTCAATCTGTTTCATTCCTGCCTCTCCTTTCCTGTCATGCATCTATTTCACTTGGCGTGCTACTTCCTTGGTATCAATCCCTTGAAATCTCATTGCCCTTTCTGTCATTAACCCATATGGAGTTAATCCATTCTGTCCTTGGTGTTACTCTAAGTCCCATTTGAGTGCTCAGCAACAGATCTGCCCATTGCTGTACCACCTCCTGGATGGCTTTAGCCAATGGTCTCTTTAATATCCTATTCATTTGCTCCACCATGCCTGAGCTCTGCAGATGATTGGGGATGTGAAATTTTGTTTACTCCCAGCAATTTCCAAACTTTGTAAGAACATAAGGACCAGGCGTGGGCTATTTAATCCCTCAATCCTGCTCTAGGCCTTAGTTCCTTGATATTTTTTAAAAATTATCTACATTCTCTTTAAATATTTTCAATAATCCAACTTCTATAGCTTTCTAGGGCAGAGAATTCCAGGTAGTCACTACTCTCTGAAAGAAGAACTTCACTTGTATCACAGTTTTAAACAAATGTCCTCATTTTGTAATTAGATTACTTACAGTATGGAAACAGGCCCTTCAGCCCAACAAGTCCACACCAACCCTCTGAACAGCAACCCATCCAGACCCATTCGCCTACATCTAACACTGCGGGCAATTTAGCATGGCCAATTCACCTAACCTGCACATTTTTGAACTGTGGGAGGAAACCAGGAAACCCACACAGACATATGCCCAAGGCGGGACTTGAACCCAGGTCTCTGGCACTATAAGGCACAGTGCTAACCACTGTGCCACTGTGTCTCCAGTTCAAGACTTCCCCATGAGTGAAACATCTACTCAGTCAAATGTCTTCAGAACCTTGCAGATTTCAATAAATTCATTCTTCTAAACTCTGATGAATAAAGGTCTAACCTGTTTAGCAGTTCTTGATAGGTTAATACCTTCATTCCTGGAATTATCCTCATGAATCTCCTTGTAACTACCATCAATGCCAATATATCCTTTATTTTTAAGAATACAAGACATAGTTGTACATAGTGCTGTAGGTGTGGCCTCACCAATATCATGTATTGTTATAACTGGATTTACCTATTTTTAAACTTTGTAGTAATAAAGGTCAAATTGTTATGTGCCTTTTCAATGATTTGCTGTAAATTAATCACTACTTAATTACTTTACCTATAAAGTGTATTACCTTATCTGAATTCATTTGTCATGGTATTTACCATCCTGGGATTACCTCTTCTGCCATTATTCAAACTGAAGCATCTTGTATGAGATAAGCTTCCACCAACCCCATACTTTGGTCATTAATGAGCAAATTATAAGTATTTCCTCAATCTCTTCATTATTAAATTACCGTCCTTTCAGTGTTGCAGAGTCAAAATGGTGGAGCTCCATTCCTAACTGCACTGTGGGTGTATATTCACCCCAAGGTCCAAAACAGTTCAAAGGTAGCTCATCACCAGCTTCTTCAGGGTATTTAGGGATATACAAGATTTGCTGGCTGAGCCAGTAATGCACACTTCCTATGAATGAGTAGAAGATATACGATCAAAGAGTGTAAAAGATAAATTATGTTGATCTGTTTATTGGAGTCATTTGGGGAAGTAGCATGTGCTGTGAATAAAAGAGAACCCGTAGATGTACTGTATGTCCATTTCCAGAAAGAATATGATCAGGTGGTACACCAAAGATCATTTAAAAAAATTAAAGCTTATGGTGTGGGGGGGGGGGGGGGTGGCAGCTGTATAACAAGGACCCGAGCTTGAGCATAAATCAGTCATTTTTTTTATTAGCAAGATGAAATGAGTCGTGACACACCGGGATCAGTGCTAGGGTCATAATATTTTGCAATTTATATAAATGAAATGGATGCAAGTATCAAATATATGGTTGCTAAATTTACCAATGACATAAAGATAGGGAGAAACATTAAGTTCTAAAGAGGATAAGAGGAGGCTACATTGGGATATAGATAGATTAAGGGAGTAGGCAAATATCAGGCAAATGAAATATAATGTGTGAAATATAAATTTGCCTATTTTGGCAGGAAAAGTAATAAAGAAACATATTATCTAAATAGAGAGAAATTACTGATCTCAGAGATGCAGAGGGATCTGGGTGTCTTAGTAGGTGAATTGCAAGATGTTAGTATGCAAATAAATAAGAAATTTAAAGTAATTATATTGTTTGTTCTGAGGAGAATTGAATGCAGAAGTTGGGACGTAATGCTTCAGTTAAGTGGGGCATTGGTGAGTCCCAAACTGGAGTACGTTGTACTCTAATGGTCTCCTTATTTAAAGAAAATTCAAATACATTGGAAGATATTCAGAGCAGATTAACTCGACTAATACCTGGAATGACCAAGTTGACATGAGGAAAGGTTAGACAGGCTTGAATTATATTTGCTGCAGTTTAGAAAAGTAGGAGGTGATTAGACAGGTAAGAGGAGTCATGATAGAGTGGATATGGAGAGGATCTTTTCTCCTGTGGGAAAATCTTGAACTTGGGTCACTGTTTAAAAATTTGGGCAGAGATGAGGTTTGTTTTTCCTTCATAGGGAGCTGGGAGGTTTGTAAACTCAAACTGCAGCTGAAGCTGCCTCTTTAAGTCTTTCCAAAGCAAAGGTAGATTGATTCTGGAGAAACAAGGAGGTGAAAGGTTATTGAGGGAACAGAGTAATGAGATCAGACGTGGTCTTATTGAATAGAGGAGCAGGCTTGGACTGAATGGCCTACTCCTGATCGTAATTTGTATGTTCACCCATAGGAGAAAAAGAATTCCTCAGTACAGTACTTGGTGCTTATTGACAAATTTCTTCAGAAGGTGTAATCGTTGATTGACCTTGTAGTACTTCTCTCCATTGGAGCTAGAAACTGCTGTAGTTGTACAGTTAGTAGTTAAGTCTTTCCAATTCTGTAGATAGAAGGATAATACAAACCCCCTTTGTCCAGTTAGAAACCTCACATCTGCACTCACATTCCGTTTGCAGTATCTAATTTCCTGCCGTCAATTTTTTGAAATTTTTTCTATTTTAAGTCCTGTGCCCAATTAGTCATGAGAAAGACTATTGACTTGAGCACTGGATGTTCTGATCCCTTGAGTGACCTATTCTTGTTGTCCTTTTCACTTATAAAGTGTCTATCAGATGTGTTTTTAACAGAAGATCCAGAGCACTAACTGTACTATTGGAAAATCAATGGAACATAGAGGCTGCATTCTAGTTGGCTGCTGAGAAAAATCTTTCCAATTATTTCTATTTATTTGCAATTTTGGCATTTGACCAATGTAACCTTATCTTTGGAGGAAGAAGGTCATCATTAAAATAACTCCACAGAGGCAGGTATCCAGTCATCATGTCACTCTTCATTTACACGTAGATAGTCCTTGACTTTGATCCAACTCCCTCAGAGCCAGCTCTCAAAGTGAACGGAACCCCTGACACTCCAGTTTATATCTGTCAGCCAGGGCTCCCAGATTAAAAGTCCCAATCAGGGAACTCATATTCTATGATGTCCACCTGGCTGACCTTCATACAATCACTACATCCCTCCTGCTCTGATTCTGAGGACATAGGCCAATTAATTTCTTTTGTAGTTCCTCCTGGGATGCTTTAGCACTGGATCAGATTTCGTTCAACTCTGCCTCTGATATGGACAATGTCTACACAATACATGACACACAGTAGTTCAACTCCAATACCTAGAGTGCCTCGGATAAAATTCATTCTCCTCTTTGGCAGCAAAGGCATCGAGGCAGCGACATCTCGATTCGGCGTTATTTTAACCGTTTAATAGAGAGAGAGAACCATGGGTCTGGAACAGTTGGAAAGACACTCGGGGAGCTGGGCACATTTTGCTCCCGCATTGGTTATGAGTTTGCAGCTTCCGTATGGTGTATGTGCTTGTTCAGGACTGTTGCAGCTACCCGAAATTTATATGTTACTGAACTTGACCTCATGTCGACATGTCTCTTACCCATGCAGGGCCATTCCTGTGGTTCCGACACCGAATTTGGTCCCCTGAAGTAAACAATCTCTCTCTCTCTCTCTCTCTCTCTCACACTTAGCGGAGTCTTGACTACAGCATTGAAGTTCCTGATGCCACTTTGCCCTTCACCCTGAGGTGCAGGAAGGTCAGATTTAACCTCGTGCAGAGCCTTCTCCCCATTTGTAACTGGTGTTATCACTTTAGTTGCAATGAGGGGTGATCCTTTAATCAAATAGGAACCAGGACAGTTTGGTATCTAGTGAAGTTGTCGACTGTTTCTTCAAGCCTGCCTTCAAAGTTTGGACTGCTGTTTCTGCCGGACCATTGGATGATGGATGCTATGGAGCTGTCTCTATATAACGAATACTATATGACTTTAGGAAATGTTCAAATTCCCTGCTGGTAAATTATGGTACTTTATCTGTGACCAACACTTCCAGGAGTCTATATATTGCAAAAGATGCACACAGTTTTTCTATCATCATCCCCGTGTTTGATGAATGAACTCTATGTATGTCCACTCGAGAAAGTGAGGGCTGCAGATGCTGGAGATCAGAGTCGAAAAGTGTGGCGCTGGAAAAGGACAGCAGGCCAGGCAACATCTGAGGAGCAGAAGAATCAATAAAGGGCTTATGGCTGAAACATTGATTCTCCTGCTCCTTGGATGCTGCCTGACCCGCTGTGCTTTTCCAGCACCACATGTTTTGACTGTGCACATCCAGGCAATATGAGTGGGTGTCCACGATGACTAAAAACATTGAGCCCATGAAAGTACCTGCATAGTCAACGTGAAACCAAGTCCAGGGTTTACCCGGCCATTACCACGAACGTGGGGGAGCTGCTGGCAGTAATTTCTGGCCTTGTTGGCACTCTGGGCACTGACCCACCAATGCAGCAATATCAGTATTCAGTCCTGGCCACCAGAAATTACTTCTTATCAGCATCTTTATTTTGGAAACTCCTGGATGACCCTGGTGGAGTTCAGCCAGTATGTGGTGGAGACCTTTGCTCAGGATAATCACACTTGCTCCCCATAATAATATGCCATTCTCTACTGTGATCTGGTTTCTCCAGCTCCAAAAAGATTTCAATTCTTGTTGTGATGGCCCATTGGTTTCCCCCATCATCAGCTGTTTCAGTTTTGCCAAGAGGGGATCTTTCTGCGTTCAAAGTCTGATATTGTCAGCCGTGACAGGAAATGTGTCCAAAAAATTTAAAAACCATGACGGAATCTTCCAGTGGTAGTCCTGGCGGTGGTGTATCTGCAGTAGGAGGCAGCTCAATGCATTTGTTACTTGGTCTCCCGGATAGTGTTCCAACTTGTAATTATACACACTTAATATTAGAGCCTCCCACTGAATTTGGCCTGAAGCTATGAGCAGCACTGTCTTGTCCTCTTTGAGTAGACCTAGCAGGGGTTTGTGTCCATTATTATTACAAAGTTACATCTGTAAAGGTGTTGGCGGAACTCCCTGAATTCAAAGATGACTGCCAAATCTGGGCATATTTACGCTGTGCATCAGCCAAAGTCCTGGATGCATATGCTACTGGGGGTTCTTCTCCACTGGGCCACTTAAGAGCTAATGTTCCCCCAATGCCATATGGGAGTCATCGCACATCAATGCCAGATCTCGCTTGGGATCACAGTGTACTAACAACTTAGAGCATGATAGCTGTTTCTTCACTTCCCTGAAAGCTATGGTTTGGCCACATGACCATTTCTAAGGCTGACCCTTTTTAACAATATGATGCAAATGCTAGCATATAGGCCAGGTTATGTATGAAATTTCCTGTAATAGTTCACCAGCCCAAGGAAAGACCTGCACTCTGGTAAAGACATGGGAGCTAGAGCATCTTTGATTGCCCTCACTTTATTTTCCATGGGTGTAATCTGTTCTGGTTGACGCTGTAGCCCAAGTAGGTCATTTGGGGTGCTTGGAGCACATATTTTTCCCATTGAAGACATATGCCCACTTGGGAGAAATGTCTAAGGACTATGTCCAAATTCTTAAAGTGCTCTTATTGAACTTCCCTGTTCTTAGTTCATCAACTCGATAAATGGTGCCCTGGGGTAGACCTTATAAAATGTTCTTCACCGTCCACTAAAAACTTGTACAGGGTAATGATACCTCAAATGGCAGTGTCATATATTGGTATCAACCCTTATGAGTGTTAATTGTAGCATCCTTCTGTGAATCCTCATCTAACTTCAATTGCAAGTACACATAGCTCATGTCCAGCTTTATGAAGGACAACACTCCTGCCAGCTTTGTGTATACATCCTCTATGCGTGGGATTGGGTATTTATCCAGTCCTGAAAAGCAATTTACCATATGCTTAGAATCCCCACAAAGTCTAACTGACCCATCGGGCTTCACAATCAGTATGACCGATTCTACCCATTCTGCAAATTGGACTGTTTTGATGATTCCTTCACTTTCCAGTCTTCTGATTTTTGTCTCTACTTTTGTCCTGTAAGGCAAATGACATTGGCTAGGGTTGGCCAGAGGCTGCTCGCACGTAAAGACAGGAGCTATGAACTGAAGTTATCTGAGCCCTAGCTGCTGGCCTGGGTTGGTTCGGCTCTGAGGCATGACATAAAGGGAAAACTCTCATTTGGTGGAAGTACAATGAGGCAATTCCAAAGGTGTCCTTGGAGTGAGCCGGAAGATATCAGCGCTCAGTTGAGCTGTGGAGCTAACAAGAACAAGACACAACAGTCTGGGAAGATGAGGAAAAGGGATAAAAATGAAGGACTTCAGTGTGCCAGCAGCGAAAACTCCAGAGAGCAGCATTTGCAAAGTGCAACCCCACATTTGGGAGTGGAGAAGATGCTCAATACTTGGAAGAGACACCCAGTCAGCTTGGACTTCTATTCTTGGGTGTTTGCTTTTATCTTCCTGAGTGTTCTGGGAATGTCAAGTTTAGTGGATAGTGATGAATTGCATGCTTGCTTTTAATCTTTTTCTAACCAAATGGTGTGAATTCTTTGCTTGTTTTAACTGAAGTAATAAAGACATAGACTTGACTCTTGTCTGCTTTGTGCCAAGCCAATAACAGTTGTTGAGGGAGACAATTGGGCATCATTGATTGGTGCACAACGTGGGGGCATCGACAAGAAGCAGCTTTACTGCTCTGACAGATTTGGACCCACTGCTCGAAGGGAGTATTCAGCCTGGGGCCCTCAGGGGGGTGCCAGTCAGGACCAGCAGAGCACCGTGAGAACAAAATTCTGGGGTTAAGTTGGACTTAGCCCAGGATGATGAAGCAAAGGGGACCTTTGAGTCCTGGAGTCCTGGATTGTTTTGTTTGGCGGAGACCCCTCCCAAAATATGTAATGTGGAAATGGCCACAATACGGAAATATGCTGGTCACGCCAGTGGTGAAGGGAAAACCACTGGGGAAACCTTTTAAGCAATTAAAAAATTGCAAAAGTCTATATCAGACATATGTTGAAGGACTTGGCAGAAAGCCAGCAGGAGAAACTGGAGCTTTCAGTCGAGATAGATGACCTTCGAAAGGAAATAAACAGGCTTACAGAGAACACTGAAAATTATTTCAGGCACATGAAACAGTGTGAGGTACAGTACAAGTAATTAGGAAGAGAGAAAATTAAGTACGAGGAGACATTTAAACAAGATCACGAGGAGAAAGAAACTTTGGAAAAGCAGTGCAGTGATATAAAGTCTGCTGGGAATGCACGAGAGAGAGCAGCACAGGAAAAGAAAAGTAACACGAGAAATCATGCAGTGCTTAAAACAGATAGAAAGACCACAAAGGGACAAAGTGAGGACTGCAGGTGTTGGAGATCAGAGTCAAGAGTGTGGTGCTGGAAAAGCCCAGCAAGTCAGTCAGCATCCGAGGAAGGGCTTATGCCCAAACCGTCGATTCTCCTGCTTCTCGGATGCTGCCTGCCCTGCTTTTCTTTTCCAGCACCACACACTCGAGAAAGACCACAAAGGCAGCTCGCCACTCAGAAAGGAATAATGTGAACTTGAAATAGGGAAGCTAGTGTTGGAGTTGTAGATTGGGGAGGTTTAGCATGTGAATCTGCTAGGTACAGCTAAAAAAATAAACAGGAATGGGACTCCCTGTCCCCATTCAAGAGAAAAGGAGAGGACCCAGCTCTGTCCCCTCTGATGGAGTGGCAATCCATATCGGATGTGGGGGGGGGGGGAAATGGGGGGTGGTGGAAATACACAGGCAAGTGTCAGCATGTAGTGTGGGCAAGCAGGAGGCTGGAAGAGCACAGCAAGCCAGCTAGCATCATGGGGTGGAGAAGTCCAATATATTGGGTATAACCTTCTTCATGAACGTCTGACATTTCGGGAACTGGAATGTTGGATTTCTCCACCTCCTGATGCTGCCAGGCTTGCTGTGATCTTCCAGCCTCCTGCCTTTTTACATTGGATTCCAGCATCTGCAGTTCTTTTGTTGCCATCATACTAATAGATAATTTAATTAACCAGGGGACACCCCATGCCTATAACGTGGTGATAGCGAATGATCCCAAGGGACCATTTGTATCAAAACAAAAAGGAGGGGATACTGACAAAGGGACCAGAGAAAAATTGCCCTTAAGATTTTTCTTGGAATTTGATTGTTGTTTGTATCTTACTCTATTTATAAGTCATGGAGAGAGAAAGAGAGACCATTTTTTTGTGCTGCAGTCCCTGAACTAAGTGTTAACTCTTTGTGGTCTGGTTGGGAAGCATCTTTGTTTATTGGTTGTTAAATGTGTCTTGTGTAACTTGTGTGTTTTGTCTACCAGACCTTGAGATCTAGGAATACTTTGAGTTTATTTTGTGTTTTGGGAAAGTGTGGTGATTTGAATGTGTGATGTGTCAGTTTGGAACATGTATGGTTAATGTAATGTTCTTTTAAGAAACATTGGTTGTGTGAAGCGAACAGCTATGACAAAATGTTGATTTAAAGATTTGCTTAAAGCTTGGCTAAAAATTTACCTCTTGGAATTGGCTAGAGTTGATTAAAGTTAATTAAAGAAGTAAAATTAAATTAAATATATAACTTATTTGATTTTTCCTTAAATTAGTGCACTATCTGTGTTGTGCTTGGATTTAGCAAAGAGTCTTGGGTACATTTTAATTGTACATATTTTATGTTTAAATTATCATGTTTGGAGTTTCATTTTATGGCCAGAGTGAACTTTCAAATACTGTTTTGACGCATGAGTGAATTTTTAATTCTGGATGATAAGATTTGCTCATCATAAATGTACCTTGGTGTGCAAGTATCCAAGTAATCGAGAAATTGGAATTTTGAAAATGCAATCCTTGTTGAACAAAATTATCTGATGATGTGTTCTAAAGTCTGAGAAAATTAATATCTAGATGTTAAAAAAGCAAGTAGAATCTAACAAAGTAAGCTTTTCCTTTGTTAAATATAGCACACATTTCTGTACAGGAGGAAGACAGGCTGTAGGCGTAATTACGTCTAGAAGTTTTCATCTCGTCCCCTTAGCAGTAAATCACTACTAATTTAGACAAATTTATATAGAGATATATGAAATCCCTAGAATGAGTTTAAGTGATTTTTTTTTAAAAAGGAACAAAGCATGTATTTACCTGAATTAAATAGAAATGTTTAACTTCTGCTTTAAAATATTATAAACGTATCCTCCATTGTCCTACAAATCCTCCAGAGTTCTGAAATTAAAAATGATGCTAATAGTTAAATTGCAAAATTGGATGAGACAAAGCAATTAAGAGTGGAGAGTGGTGGCAGAAGACAAAAAAAAACAGTTAGAATAATGGGTTGAAATGGCAATTGAGGTTAAAATGCATTATAGTGAAAGGGAAGTACTAAACTGATAGCTTTCTCTTGGAGATAATTGTGTTCTTATCTTTCCCTTTAAGAGAACTGAGTTTGATAATCGAGCCTTCACCCGAGGCATCATGACTATACATGGAGAGAAAACTAAACCTCACAGATCTTTTGATAAAATCATATGAAAGTTGAGAATGCATGACATGATCTTGGGGAAACTGATGTAAATGTCCAAAAGCGATCGCTACCTTGGAGGTAGCAAACATGTGGGAATGTATGATAAAAAAAATGCATTGAAGAACAGCTCTGAGACATATACAGAGGAACCTCGATTATGTGGCATTCAAGTATCCGAATATCGGATTATCCGGCAAGGTCGCAAGGTCCTGATGCTCAGCTAAACTGTATTATCTGGCATTCAATTATCCAGAATTCGATTAACTGAACAAAATACTCCCCGCCCATGCCCTTTGGATAATCGAGGTTCCTCTGTAAACCTACTTGACAGAAAGATTAGTGTGACGAGGAAGACGCAAAAACAAAGTTTAAATGATAAGACACTGACACAAAATCCATTGAGAAATTGACTTTAAAACAAGGAAAGTAGTGTTAGTGCCAGGGAGGGGTAAAAATACAATCAAAATATAAGGCATGATTGGCGATTAGATTAGATTCCATACAGTGTGGAAACAGGCCCTTCGGCCCAACAAGTCCACACCGACCCTCCAAAGAGTAACTCACCCAGACCCATTTCCCTCTGACTAATGGGCAATTTAGAATGGCCAATTCAGCTAACCTGTACATCTTTGGATTGTGGGAGGAAACCCACGCAGACATGGGGAGAATGTGCAAACTCCACACAAACAGTTGCCTGAGGCTGGAATTGAACCTGGGTCCCTGGTGCTGTGAGGCAGCAGTGTTAACCACTGAGCCACCATGCTGCCCTTATGTCAAAGTATTACAGAAGTGAAAGAACGTGGAGTCTGGGAGGAGTGAAAGTGAGCTGGAGTGAAAGGGCCCAAAGTGATGATATACAGATACTTTGAAAAGAAAGGGGAAATATAAGCAGATGGCAATCCCATAAGCAGTTAACAGAATGAAGGGAGAATTTGGTGCTAAGATAGATATCTTTGATCAAGAGGGAGGAGAGGCTGCTCAGACATAAAGACAGTAGCTATGAACTGAAGTTACCTGAGCCCTAGCTGCTGGCTTGGGCTGGTTCAGCTCTGAGGGATGACATAAGGGGGAAATTCTTCTTTGGTGGAAGAATAATGAGGTAATCCTGAAGGTGTCTTAGAGTGAGCCCACAGTGGGAAGGCACCAGTGCTGAGGAGCCAACAAGAACAAAACACCACAACTTCGGAAAATAGGGATAAAGGATTAAAATGAAATATTTCACTGTGCCATCATTGAAAATACTAGAGAATAACCTTCGCAAAGTGCAACCTCACACTTGGGTGTGGAGAACATGAAATGCTAGCCAGCGTTAACGTCTATTCTTGCGTATTAGCTTTCATTTTGCTGACTGTTGTGGGGATGTCAAGCTTAGCGGGTAGCAATGAATTGCTTGCTTACTGTTAACCTTTTTCTAACCACAATGGTGTGAATTCTAAGCCTGCTTTAACTAAACTAATCGAGGTTGTGGTTAGGTGATATAGTCTTGACTCTTGTCTGATTTGTGCCGAGCTAGTAACTATAGTCGAGGGAGGCAGCTGGAGAACAGTGAGTCTTGCAGATTCGTGGAATTCCTTCCTGGTCAACCTTTGGCTCCTTTGATAGTCCCTAGACCTTTCTCTGAGTATTTAATCAGGACATCACTCAGGCAGCCATTTTATAATTGAAAACTGTTGAGCCAATCAAGGTGAATCTTCCTCAACCAATTTCACCCCCCAAGCCTTTTACTATAGTCAGCGCTAACTGAACCAGTTAGAGATTGTAATCAAAGTTGTACACTTAATTTGTAATGATTCCCCGGTGTAGGTTCTCAGTCAAGCTGATGTCTTGCATAAACTGAAGAGTTGGAGTCTAGAGTGAATGTTGTTAAAGACTGAATCTGTAATCAATGAAATAGTCGCCAGGTAGCCTTCATTAAAACCGAGTGACCATTTAAACCAGACGTTTATTTTGATTGATTCTGATTTGGATGTTGCTAAGCAATTTTACTATTCTAAACCAGATGTGGGCTTTCCAGAGTGTGCAGTCTCCTGGATATGAGTGTTCTTATTCAGTTTAGGTATAGTGGGACCCTTTTGCTGTCTTAGGTCCACATACCAGCAGCAATTATAATGGCTTCCCGGCCCAGATCCTGAAGAAAATTTTAAGCAATTGCGAAGCTCACCTTTGGTTTGTGGTTTTGCTGCAGGCTGACTTAGAGTCCTTCTGTTAAGGATATGTCCTGATTGAGGCGATGCAATTGGTTCACTCGAGTGGTGTTCCCCAAGCTCAGTTGGATTGGCGAGGGTGTCCACGTCCAAGTCATATGCTCTACTTGTTACATTTTCCAATGATAAAGCTAGTTGTAGTGCCCTTTGAAGTCCAGTTGGGCTTCAGCTATTAGGTGCTTTTGCATGGTTACTTCATTAACCTACATACCAAATGGTCTCTCAGCATCTCATTAAGTGTTAAACCAAAGTCACATGCCTCTGCCAGTCGTCTTAACTTGGTCAAAAATCCTGATATGCATTCCCCTGGTTCTTGAATTGCTGAGTAAATTCGATAGCATCTCAGAATTAGAGGATGTTTGGGATTATAATGTTTCCTAACTAAATTCATCAATTCTTGAAAGCTTTTATTTACTTGCACCTCAGGAATCATTAGGCTCCTAATAACCAAAAAAGCTGAGATTTTTTTTAGATTAGATTACATTACGGAAACAGGCCCTTCGGCCCAACAAGTCCACACCGACCCGCCGAAGCGCAACCCACCCATACCCTTACATTTACCCCTTACCTAACACTATGGGCAATTTAGCATGGCCAATTCACCTGACCTGCACATCTTTGGACTGTGGGAGGAAACCAGAGCACCCGGAGGAAACCACGCAGGCACGGGGAGAACGTGCAAACTCCACACAGTCAGTCGCCTGAGGCGGGAATTGAACCCGGGTCTCTGGCCTGTGAGGTAACAGTGCTAACCACTGTGCCACCGTGCCACCCTCCTCACACTGTCAGGAAAAGTACTCATTGCTTTTCATCTGCCTCAATGTCATGTGCCTGGCACAAATTACGCACTCTGGGCCCAGTCTTCAACAGCTGAATCGAATGAATCAATCTTCCTGAATAATGGCATGATGCCAGGAATGCTCACACCAACTCAAAGACAACTGTTCCAAGGGAATTTCTTCAGGAGTATGCTTTTCTCTTGTCACCACTGAAATGACTCCACAGAAGCTGGTATCTCCTCACCACATCACCCTTTATTTACACATGGAGAGTGTATGACACTGATCCAGCTCCCTCACAGCCATCAGGATGAAGGGCTTATGCCCCAAATGTCAATTCTTCTGCTCTTCAGATGCTGCCTGACCTGCTATGCTTTCCCAATATACCATTTTTACTGATGGAAGTAAAAGTTTTGTCTTGGTCATTTATTTGGTTTTACAAATCATTTTAACTCTTCCCCTTTCGGTTTCCAACACACTCTCGACTCTCGACTCTGATTGCCAGCATCTGCAGTCCCCACTTTCTCCACAATGGTCATCTGATGTTGCGTTCCCTGATAAACTTTATTTCTGAGGCGAGGGTGGGAATGTGTTCTATAAAAAATAATGTATTGCTTTCAGGGCCTTGTGGAGATTTGTATGTTCCTTCCATGAAGACTTCTATCTTTCTGGCCTGACACCAACCCTTTTAATTTCTAACTAACTTCAGTCAATAATCATCTCAGCAGTTAGCATGTGCTTTCCCTATTTCAACTGACCATGAATCTGAGGGTTTACATTATGCCATTGTAACTGTCATACTACCTTTTGGAAAGTAGTGAAAAAGGGCTCCGCATAATCCTCTTTAAATTTAGGAATAAACCTAGCATATTTAAGGGTCACAAAGACCAATTCAAAGATCGGGAGATTTGGATTCTTACTGGGTAGACAGCAGTTTTCCCAAGCAGTTTCCAGCTGTTGATTATTGATTATGAACAGACAAAAGCTGTCACTTTTTGTGGTTATAGTTGGTCCCAGATGTATACGACCAGCAATGTAGAGTTCAAAAGGAACCTATGCAATGCTATCTGGAGCTCAAAATCTGTTCTGCTCCATAAAAATATGTTGTGCCTATATTGAATTGCGTGAGTTAGTATTGATGAAAGTATTTCAAAATTGCCTACTTTCCCAAACTGTGAATGCACTTAGAAGTGTTGAAGTTTCTTTTCTGAGAATGTAACTATTTCCAATTTTTCAAGTCAGATATTGTTTACGCTCTCTTTCCCTTCCTTCTCTCTCATTCGTCCCTTCCTTGGTTTCTCTCTTTTTCCTCTCACCCTAAACTCTAGCTCTATTTTAAATTTGATCACTTTAATTGGGTGATAGGATGTTGATCAGTTTTACATTCAAACTCCTCATTGACCTTTTCTGATTGGATTGAGTCACAGAAGCTCTATCAGCACTTCAGAGATTTCATTCCATTTTACCTTTGCTGGATAGTCTCACTTATAATTCCTGAGCTACAGTTTTTAAACATTTTGAGCTCAGTGGACTACATTTCAGCAGTTAAACAACTCTGCTCTACAGGCATCTTTGAATCAAAATATGCCATTTTTTAAATGATGGAATTAAAACAGTTTTGTCTTGGTCATTTATTTTGTTTTAAAAATCACTTTAACTCTTCTCCTTTCGGTTTCCAATCAATTTATGTAAACATGTTTCTTATATTTGCATCTATCAAATTTTGTGGTTGATATCTTTTATTTTCCTGGATGCGCTCCCAATTTCTTTTATAGACTGATGTGTATCGTAAACTTTGTTTTAACTGGCACCTTATGAGCCAGCACTCTTGATAAACTACAAACATTATATATACCTCAAATACTGCAAATTTTACAGTATTGTTCTGTCCAATTATTATGGTTTTAATTTATTTACCTCAATGTGAATAAACCTTTTGTTCAATTGAATGGCCACACAAAACAATTGATTCAATTTTGAGTCAATTTCTCTTCAAATACTACGACATATGAGTAGTCAGTTGATGGTGTGAATGAGAAGTCTTTATGCGATATGTTTTTTATTTAAGGCAAAGTTGCATTATTATTTAAGTGATTTATGCTGTAAATAGAGTATAATAGTGATGCATGTACTCCCTGCATTATGTTTCTATGTGTGTTTTTACATTGATTATGTGGACCACTTGAATCAACTGAAATATTTGATCAACTGGCATACTCCAAATCCCATAGGTGTTGGTTAAGAAAAGATGTGCTGTATTATTTAATCTTTCCCCTTTTTAAGGAGCGATGGTACTTTTCCACACTCCCTGTGTTTGTAGACTCTGAGTCTGCGAGAATCTCAGCAACGCTGTTGTAAAATGAAGACTGAAGTAGGACTTATTTCAAACAGACCCATGTTTGATTGTCTAGCTGGCAGTTTGGAAGTTGTAATCAGCTTCTTCTCTTCAAAATTCCTTCAAAAATCATCTGAGCAAGATTGCTGAAATATAAGTTTTGTTTTTAATAAAAGAACTGTTGTTTATTTGAAGGAAGCACAAACTATAGGTTGTTGATTGTTTTTCACAGAGAAAAATATGTCCTTTCACAGCTTGGAGTTTGAATTCTGATATCAGCAGTGAATAGTGCATGAAAGCTTAACTAACTGCTGTTTAAAAATTGAATGGTTAAAAGGCAATTGAGTAATATGTGACCAGCCTCCTCAAGGATGGGATTTGTAAAGGGGAAGGGGTGAACCAGTTAGAGAATGGGTGGCATGGCGGCTTAGTGGTCAGCACCAGCGCCTCACAACATCAGGGTCCCAAGTTCAATTCCACCCTCGGGTGACTGTATGCGTTGAATTTGCACGTTCTCCCTATGTCTGGTTTCCTCCCACAGTCCAAAGGATTAAGTGGATTGGCTGTGCTAAATTACCATGGTGTCCAGAGATGTGTAGGTTAAGTGTATTAGCCATGGGAAATGCTGGATTCCAGGGATAGCGTAGGGGGATGGGTCTAGATAAGATGCTCTTCGGAAGGTTGGTGTGGACTCATTAGGCTGAATGGCCTGTTTCCACACTGAAAGAGTTCTATGTTCGATAGCAAAATCTCCTGTACTTACCTGGAATGGCTTACATGTAACTCCAGAACGATATCGTTGTGGCTGATTCTTAATGGCTTTCAGAAATGGCCTGGCAATCAACTCACTTCAAGGGTGATTACAGATGAGTAAAAAGTGCTGGCCTTGCCAACAACGTACATGTACCATGAAAGGAAAAAAAAACAATAACAAAGTGGTGGATGAGAGAGGATAGTTGGTACAGGGACAGAAGTGGCTTGGAGAAGCTCAAGAACTTGGAAAATGGCTGCTGGGACACCAGCACAAACAACTTACAGCATGGATACCAGTTGCTAACAGTTTTGCTTCTCGGCATTGTGCTTAAATTTAGCCAAGGTTAGATTTTGAGTGCTGAAATTTATATGGGTGTCCCTCTGCTAGGCAGATACTAAAACATATTAAACAGATTCTTCATTCCAGATTGACAATCAGCAACCCATGTTCGTAAGTTAACAACAGATGAGCCTGGGCTCATGGTTTCTCCTGATGCATCTACGGAGGGAGTTATAAATATCAAACAGATATTTTGTGCCAGAATTAGACGGGTTCATAGGAGGGAAATGCGATACAGCTCAAGTTGCAAGAAAGATCAGAAGTGGACATGTTCACCAATGATTACACAATGTTCACCACAGTTTATAAGCTTCTTAGATACTGAAGCAGATTACATCCGAATACAGCAGGAACTGGATGATATCCAATTTTGAGCTGACAAGTTACATTCATGCTATACAAATTCCACACAATGTAAGTTCCCCTTCAAGCTATTCATAGTATCATAGAATCCCTACAATGCAGGTAGAGGCCATTTGGCCCAGCAAATCTGCACCCACCCTCCAAAAAACATCCAACCCAGATTCGCCCCCTCACCCTGTAACCCCGCGTTTAACATGGCTAATCCACCTAGCCTACACATCCCTTGGCACTATTTACCATAGCCAAACTACCTAGTCTACACATCTTTGGGCTGTGAGAGGAAGCGCAAGCAGACACAGGGAGAATATACACAGACAGTTACCCACGGTTGGAATCGAACCTGCGTCCCTGGCATTGTGAGGCAGTGGTGCTGACCACTGAGCCACCGTGCCACCAATCCTGCTTACCAGAATGCTCAATACCTACTCCATGCCACAATGTTCAACATCTTGACTTGAGAATAGATTGCCATTCCTTCACTGTGGCCCGGTGAAAACCTTGGAAGTCCCTCTCTAACAAATAGACTGCAGTAATTCAAGAAGGCAGCTCAGTATCACCTTCTCAATGGTGACTAGAGTTTGACAATACATGCTGATCTAGCAACATTTTGTTTTTTATGATTCTTGCCATTTCTCAATGCTGCAATCCTGTTAAGGAAATGTTGTCTTGTGAATTGTAGGAGACCAAGAGAGCTCAGACATTACAGATTGGTTGAAAGCCATCCTGAAGAAGGGCTTATGCCCGAAACGTCGATTCTCCTGTTTCCTGGATGCTGCCTGACCTGCTGCGCTTTTCCAGCAACACATTTCCAGCTCTGAAAGCCATCACAGCCTGGTTACTGTACATGCCTGAATTTCAATATAGGGACCGTTTTTCCTACATTGCCAGTATTGGGAGATCACTGCTAGCCCAGAGGGAAAAAAAGATACAAAAAACGTAGCGAGGTTTGAGAAGATTTGTATCTCGGATTGAGGTTCTGGATGTAGGTTTGCTCACTGAGCTGGAAGGCTCATTTCCAGACGTTTTGTCACCCTACTAGGTAACATCTTCAGTGGGCCTCAGGTGAAGCATTGTACATGATTCCTGCCTTCCTTTTATTTGTTTGGGTTTCTTTGGATTGGTGATGTCATTTCCTGTGGTGATGTCATTTCCTGTTCTTTTTCTCAGCAGCTGGTAGATGAGGTCTACCTTGATGTGTTTATTGATAGAGTTCCGTTTGGAATGCCATGCTTCTAGGAATTCTCGTGCATGTCTCTGTTTGGCTTGTCCTAAGATGGATGTGTTGTTGCACTTGAAGTGGTGTCCTTGCTTATCTGTATGTAAGGATACAAGTGAGAGCAGGTCATGTCGTTTTGTGGCTAGTTGGTGTTCATGTATCCTGGTGGCTAGTTCTCAGCAACAAACCCAAACAAGCAGACAAGACACGTCTAGAAACGATAACCACTCTCCCCTACGTCAAAGACATATTGGAAATGACTGTCAGACTATTCAGATACCTTGGTTTCATGGTAGCCCACCAACACAGTAAAACAGCAGCAAATGAACTTAAAGATCCTATATAGGCAACAAGCAAAACTAATGTCATTCACAAAATACCGTGCAAGAACTGTAACAAACACTACATTGGACAAACAGGCAGAAAACTAGCCACCAAGATATGTATAAATAGAAAGCAAGAATCATGTACAGTGCTTCCCCTGAGGCCCACTGAAGATGTTACCTAGTAGGGTGACAAAACGTCTGGAAATGAACCTTCCAGCTCAGCGAGCAAACCTACATCCAGAACAAAAAAAGTGTAATACTTGGAGATGAACATCTTGACCATCCATTTGCAGTATATAAGACAAGTGGACAAGTAGGTTTAATTTATCAGTTTCACTGAATTTTCCTTCTGAGAATTCGGGTTCACTCCTCTCTAGTATTTTAAATGTGCTGAAGTGTCAAATGTACTGTTTTTATATCATGTCATTGGTATCTCATTGGCAATATTATGAGGAGGACGGATATCCTGGCATTTTGGCCAATACCTATCTATCATCAACAGCTCAAACAGACCATCTAGCCATTTATGGGCTTGATGTGTCCAGCCATGTTTTGCACACATTGGCTGCCAGCTTATTAAAACTATAATAGTATCTAACATTTTTAAAAAAATGGATGGAGGTTTGCTCGCTGAGTTGGAAGGTTCGTTTTCAGATGTTTCATCACCATACCAGGTGACATTTTCAGTGAGCCTCCAGATGAAGCCTTCATCTGAAGGATCACTGAAGATGTTACCTAGTATGGTGACAAAACATCTGAAAATGAACCTTCCAACTCAGCGAGCAAACTCCATCCAGAACCTCAACCTGAGCTACAAATCTTCTCAAAACTCACTAATGTTTGAAAAATGTTTTGAAAAGCATTGGGATTTCCCATCTCATTGAGATTGCATCACATTCAAAATGCTGAAGTGTTTTACTTATGAGGAGAAACATGTTTTGCCAGTGAATCATGAAAATGGTCACAATATTGTGCTTTAACAGTTGACAATGAGTGCTGTTAGGGACACCTCTCCACAAAGCAGGTGAAATGCTGTTGACGCTGGAAATTGGAAGTAACAACAAAACATGCCCAAATTACTCATGAGCTCAGGGAGGAGCTGGAGAGAAAGAGAAATAGAGTTAAAATAAGCTAGATTTTTGGGAGGTGTGGAAATCACATGTAGATTGCCACCCTATGCCTTGTTCTTAATGGATAAAAACAGAAGGTAAATGTGAGATTAGATGCCAACTGGATAAGAGGCCAGATTGTTAGGGAGAGCGTCCAAGATGGGTATATTATATTCAGGTATTGACAACAGGGATCGAATGAATTCCTAGTAAAGAATAAAAACAGTAGGAGTATACTCAAGAGGGAAATTGGGGGCAAAAAGGGGGGCATGAGATAGCTAGGGCAAATAGATTAAGGAGAATCCAAAGGGATTCTACCATTTCATTAAGGAAAACAGTGGAGAGAGTAGGGCTCCTTAAACATCAGCATGGCTACCTGTTGTGTGGAACCGCAGGAGATGGGAGGAATACTAAGCAAGTAATTTGCATCAGTGTTTACGGTGGAGAAGGATACGGAAGCTAAAGAACTTGGGGGAATAAATTGTGACATCTTAAAGTTTCCATATTACAGAGGAGGTGCTGCTGGACATCTTAAAATGTATAAAAGAGAATAAATCCATGGGACCTGATCAGTTGTACCCCAGATCTTTGTGGGAAGCTAGGGAAGTGATTACTGGGCCCTTTGATGAAATATATACAGAGAAACTTCGATTATCTGAAGGAAATGGACGGGCAGTATTTCGTTCGGATAATTGATTATTCAGATAACTGATTCAATGCCTCTCCTCTGGGTCTCGGAGTTTTCTGCAGTTTCCTTTTTCTTCGCTCTACCCACCTTGCCCCCCTGTCTCTGTCTCAGGGTTTGTTTCTGAGCAGACCTGCAGCTTTGCTGTAGCCTCTCCCCACCACTGCTTCACTTCAATTGACAAAGTGAACACTTGGTATGTCCGCTCCCCATTCAGGAGACTAGGCAGAAGCACACCACCACCCTCCCTGGCCTGCCCCACTCCCCGCATGCCCCCCTAGCGCGCACGCGCACACACACACATATATTTTTGCATAGGAAATCGTGTCTCACTAACTTGATTGAGTTTTTGTGGAAGTGACGAAGAAGATTGATGAATGCAGAGTGGTGGATGTGGTTTATATGGACTTCAGATTGGCATTCAACAAGGTTCCACATGATAGATTGGTTACAAGGTTTGATCACATGAAATACAGGGACAACTAGCCATTTGGATACTTAACTGGCTCAAAGGTAGGAGGCAGAGGGTGGTGATGGAGGGTTGTTTTTCAGACTAGAGGTCTGTGACTACCGGTATGCTCCAAGGATCAGTGCGGGTCTACTGATTTTTGTCATTTATATCAATGAGTTAGATGTGAACAAAGGAGGTATGGTTAGTAGGTTTGCAGATGATACCAACATTGGTGTTGTTGTGGCCAACCAAGAAGGTTGTCTCAGATTACAACGAGATCTTGATCAGATGGGCCAATGGACCTAGGAGTGGCAGATCGAGTTTAATTTAGATAAATGTGAAGTGCTTCATTTTGATCAGGCAAATCAGGGCAGGACATATGCACTTAAAGGTAACATTGTGGGGAATGTTGCTGAACAAAGAGATCTTGGAGAGCAGGTGCATAGTTTGTTGAAAGTGGAATCACAGGTAGACAGCACAGTGAAGATGACGTTTGGTACTCTTGCCTTTAATGGTCATTGAGTATAGGAGTTGGGAGATCATGTTGTGGCTGTACAGGACATTCGTTAGGCCACTTTTGGAATACTGCATTCGATTCTGGTCTCTCAGCTTTAGGAAAGAAGTTGTAAAACTTGAAAGGGTTCAGAAAAGATTGACAAGGATGTCCGTGCCTCGCTTAATCCAAGTTATTAATACATTTAGCGCATTCTCAGGCTATAAAATTAATTTTTCGAAATCGGAGGCTATGCCAATGGGTGGCCTTGCTATGATACCCCACTTAGTGGACGGATCCCTTTTTCCCTTTCGTTGGTCCCTGGAGGGTTTATTATATGTAGGCATTTTTATTACCCCAGTATTTGGTCAGTTGTATAAGGCTAATTTTGTGCACTTACTGGAAAGGATATGGCTGGACCTCCAGTGATGGGGAGACCTTCCAATTTCCTGGCTGGGTAGAATAGCACTAATTAAAATGAATGTCCTGCCCCGTCTCCTATACCCTATGAGAATGCTTCCGGTGATGCTGCCGAGGCTGGCACTACGTAAATTATATGGCTGGTTGGTTTCCTTTATCTGGAATCATAGATGGCCCCTCATTATGCTGAAGAAGCTACAGCTTCCACAGGCAAGGGGAGGATTGGACTTCCCAGATTTTAGGAAATATCAGTTAAGTTCCCTATTAAGTTACATAGCTGATTGGGTCTTGTCTGATCCACAGTCAATCTGGCTGGACATCGAGGCTTCTCAAGTAAAATACCCACTTATTAACCTTTTATTTTCAGACAAAAGGAAAATCATTACGAATCACTGTAAAAATCCTATAATACTAAACACAATTAAAGCTTGGAATATAATGCGACAAAATGAGGGCATCTCATATAAAACATCCCCCTATGCACCGATAGTGGGAGCATGGGGATTCTAACCGGGGTTTACAGATGCCACTTTTAAACTCTGGAGATCCAGGGGTATCTCATGTTTAGGGGATCTGTTTAAAGAAGGGGTCCTGATGTCTTTTGAACAGCTGCGTCAGAAATTCGGATTACCGAATGGAGACCTCTTTCATACTTCCAAATTCGAGACTATATACAGAAGAAGACTACGTTATTAGATCGTCTTTATAAATCAGATAGAGAATGTAGAGTGCTACGACCAATTGGGGTATCTTCCGTCAGTACTATTTGTCATTTACTACATGATGAAGTATCGGGAGATATGGACAATCTGCTTAAAACATGGGATCAGGATTTGGGACGAGAGATCTGTATAGAAACATAGAATGATATTTGGGAAAACGCTAAAAGAATTACCATCTGTAACAGAACTCAGGCTATCCAGCTGAAATACTTCATAGGGCCCATATAGCACCAGATCGATTGGCAAAATTTAAGGCAGGAGCATCTCCAATGTGTCCCAAATGTAAAGTAGAGGTGGGCACTCTTGTACATTGCCTATGGACCTGTCATAAGATCCGTAGATATTGGACTAAAGTAGCAAGTACCCTGACAGAAATTCTAGGAATGGAAATTAAAGTGGACCCTGTATCTCTCCTTTTGGGCTCTTCGAACTTTCCCTCCCTGGACATGTACAGGAAGAGACTATTTTCTATTCTCTCTTTCTGTGCAAGGAAAAATATTTTGGTAAACTGGGTGGCTGAGGGCCCCCCTGGACTTTCAAATTGGCACAGATTAATTATGGAATGTATTCCCCTTGACTTCCTTACAAATATGGTGCACCGAAAGACCGAATTATTTTATAAAATATGGCAGCCCTTCTTGAATTACATAAATACAGATATTTCGGCTATCCTAACAAGGGCTTTTATTTAATTGAGATTACGAACCTGGTTGGTCTGGGGCCCCTTAGGAGAGGAATCCCGCACGAATACGGGTTTTGTTACATTTGATGTTAACACATTCCAAGCATGTATCTCACTACCCAATTTCTATGTTATCCGTTGTTTTTGTTTTTGTTTTTTTTCTTATTTGAATAATGTAAGAGACTTAAATATACACTCTGGTTAGTTGTAGGTTAGATTAGTAGTTGAGTTTTGTTTTTTTTTCTTGGTATTTTTTTCTTTTGTTAAATTTTGGCTATTGTATATTTAAGATTTAATTGTATATTAATGTTTGTACTTGAGAGTTTTGTTTATTTTTGTAAACTTGTAAAAATGTTAAATTTCTAATAAAAATATCTATAAGAAAATGAACAGTCAAGGTCTTTTAGGCAAAAGTGAGGACTGCAGATGCTGGAAACCAGAATTTAGATCAGAGTGGTGCTAGAAAAGCACAGCAGGTCAGGCAGCATCCGAGGAGCAGGAAAATCAACGTTTCAGCCAAAAGCCCTTCATCAGGAATAGAGTCAAGGTCTTTTCTCCAGGGTAGGGAGTCCAAAAATAGAGGGCATAGGTTTAAGGTGAAAGGGGAAAGATTTAAAAGGGATCTGAGAGGCAACTTTTTCAGAGGGTGGTGCATGTATGGAATGAGTTGCCAGAGGAAATGGTGGAGGCTGGTACAATTACAACATTAAAAAGACATCAGGATGGGTACATATAAAGGAATGGTTTAGAGGGAAATGGGCCATGTACTGGCAAAACTCGCTAGATTAATTTAGTGTATCTGGTCGGCATGGACTAGTTGAACCTAAGGATCTGGATTAGTGGTGCTGGAAGAGCTGTGCTCTTTCAGCACCACTAATCCAGAATCTGGTTTCCAGCATCTGCAGTCATTGTTATTACCTAGTTGAACCTAAGGGCCTGTTTCCGTGCTATACAACTCAATGGCTGTATGACTCCTGCTTTGGTCCCCTATGTGGCCAGCGATAAGTTTCCGCAGACACGGCCTGATGGGCTGGCTATTTCAGGTCTATGCACGAGAGGGCAGCAGGGATTTCTTCCCACACAAAGATGGCTTCTCACAGTTTCTCCACGCTCCTTTAGTAAGATGGCGACAGGATGTCGTCATCGCTATGCGCCAGCTGTCGACAGGAGGACCCGGGCCGCTCCTCGGTTTGTGCTTGGGGACAGTTAGTTGTTTCGGTTCTGACCGGCGGCTCGAAGATGATGGGCTCGGCCCGAGGTGGGGTCCGTGGCGGACAGGATCAGTTCACCTGGGAGGAGGTGAAGGCAGATAAACACCGAGAGAATTACCTGGGTAAGGAGCGGCCTTTGTAAAGGCGCTGACACAGGGAGAGAGGGAGAGGGAGAGGGAGAGGGCGAGGGCTGACCTTACCCCCCCACCCCCGAGGGTGGGGAGCGGGTGAGTGACACACGCCCACACACACCCCCTCCCCCAGAGGGTGAGGAGTGACCGCCCGAGGGTGGGGTTGGAATAATGTTTGTGTAAAAGGTGCAGGGAGGTGGTTAACCTCTGAGGGTATGGGTGGGATAGTCCCGAATGATAAGGGGTGGGTGAGGGAAAGCTCATGTATTCAGCCTAAGGAGGCATCCTGGGCAAAGTGATCTGAAATGATTTCTTCCAAAGTGCTGAATTTCATTTATGCCACATCTTTATTTGTGTCTTGTTCATAACTGCATGCAGGAAATTCGCTGATGGCACCTGTTGGACGATGGCAGAAAGGGAAGGACCTCACCTGGTATGCAAAGGAAAAAAAAGCAGAGGGGACACAGTCTCGCAGTGAAGAGTTGATGGCTGTACGGAGAGCTGAGCAAGAAGCCCTAATGGCAGCACTGTGAGTAGTGAGGATAGCCTGTACCAGCCTGATTGACTCCCTTCTCCTGTGAAGTGTTATGATTCTGTGGATAGTGACATTCCTCTTTTGAGCTTCTATAAGGAGAGGGGCAAAGCCATTCAACTGAAGGGGCTGCTCTCCATGTTAAATACACTTGCAAACTAAAAACCTCTTTAGGATGATGCTCCTGATCTCTATTACTTACACTCTTCTGCATATTAAGTCATTGGTGAAGAGGGTGGAGGGAGAAAGTGGTGAGAGCCCTGTAATAGCACAACTTGTATTTATGTAATACTGCTTGTGTAATTAGTATATTCCAAGTACTTCATAGCATTATACTTGGATCTCAGTTGATAATAAGGAGAAAGTGAGGTCTGCAGATGCTGGAGATCAGAGCTGGAAATGTGTTGCTGGAAAGGCGCAGCAGGTCAGGCAGCATCCAGGGAACAGGACAATCGACGTTTCGGGCATAAGCCCTTCTTATGCCCGAAACGTCGATTCTCCTGTTCCCTGGATGCTGCCTGACCTGCTGCGCCTTTCCAGCAACACATTTCCAGCTCTCAGTTGATAATATCAAAGTTGAGGCAAATCCACAACATGGTTTTAAAAGTAGGTTTTAGGCAGCTTAGAGAAGAAGAGAGCTGGAGGGTTTGTGCTAAAGAGATATAATGAGGGAAGTCAGTGCTTGGGTTCAACATGCTAAAAGTACAACTAACTACATTGGGGCAAAAGAAGTATGACATGCACGAGGAGGAGGAGAAATCTAGTGCTAGAGCAGGGAGGAGGATTTCAACATGTGGATAGGAGTTATAAAATTTTCATTTTAGCAAACCACTTTTTTGATGCAATGTTTTGTTTGATTAGTACGGTACACTGAATTTTTCAGCAGCTGTCAGTGATTTCCTTCCTGTCTTACTGAATTAGATTTGAGCCCAGACTACTTGGTATCAAGCTGGTGACTGATAATTCCTCCATCCAATAACTTTGCTAATGAGTAAATAAATCTGTGTATGTGGTCTGCTTTACATGTATGTCTCCCATGTTGGAAGATTCATGAAAGGTGAGGCAAACCTCACTGTGTTGTTCTGTGGACCTGTTTATCGGTATTGGATTTCTTGCACATCAGGACCAAGCCAATCCATCCTGTCAGAACATAAGAAATAGGAACAGCCTTATTATTTAATAGGGTCGTGCTGATCTGACGCTCGGCACATCCACTCTCCTGTCCTTTCCCCAAACTCTTGGTTCCTTTACTGATCAGGAACCTATCTCTTGCAGCCTTAAATATACACAAGCACTCTGCCCCACAGTGCTCTGTGGCAAGGAGTTTGAACAGCTCTCAACTTTGAGAGAAGAAATTGCTCCTCATTTTGGACTTAAATCAGCACCCCTTTATTCTGAGACTATGCCCTCTGGTCCTAGACTCTCCCTTGAGGGCAAACATCTTCTCAGCATTTACCTTGTCAAGCCCATGAAGAAACCATATGTTTCAATGAGGTCACCTCTCATTCTTCTAAATTCCAAAGAGTGGTATTCCAACCTGCTTAGTCTTTACTCAAGACAATTTCTTCATGCTGAGGATCATCCTAGTGAACCTTCTCTGAGCTGCCCCCAATAAAATAATATTTTTCCTTAAATAAGGGGACCAAAACTGCTGTCAGTCCTCCAGATGTGGTCTCACCAGCACAATGCCCTACACATATCATTAGCCACCTTGATTACCTGCTGAACCCCTGTGTCTGTTCTGTTTTGTGCACAAGTATGCCATGTCCCTTTATGTTGCAGATTTTTTCCATTTAAATAAAAATCTATTCTTTTGTTTGCCTCTCCAAACTGAACAACTCCACATTTTCCCACCCTGCACTCCATTTGCTAGCCTTTTGCCCACTTGCCAAATCTATTAATATTTCTCTGTAAACTGCTTGTATCTCCCTTGCAAACTGCCTTTCTACCTAGTTTGGTGTGTTCTGAATACTTGGCTACTGTACGTTTGCTTCCCTCCTCCAAGTCATTAATATATTATTGTAAACAATAATATATTGGTCCCTGCACTGATACCTGTGGAGCCCCACTGATCACAGGTCGCCAACCTGAAAAAGGTTGCTGTTTCTTGCCCATTAGCCAAATCTCTCTCCATGCTAATATACTACCTCTAACACTGTGGGTTCTTACCTTTGTGACTTAAGTTTTTGTGAGGTACTTTGTCAGATGCTTTCTGGAAGTCCAAATACAACGCGTCTTCTGGTTCCCCTCTCGCCACTTGAAAAGCTCGAATGAATTAGTCAGACAAAATGCTGACTGTGCTTGAATAGATTAGGATTTTTGAAGTGTTCTGCTAGTTGTTCCTTAATAATTGATTCCAAAACTTTTCCAATAATAGATGTTAGGATAATTGGCCTATAGTTGCCTACTTTTTGCCTCCCTACCGTTTTGAATGGGAGTGTCACATTAGCAATTTTCCAATCCTCTGGTTCTTCTCCAGAACTCAAGGATTTTTGGAAAATTACAACCAATGTATCCATTATCTCTTAACTATCTCTCTTAAGATCCTACAGTACAAGCTTTGGGGCCAGTGGACTCGTCTGCCTTTAGCTCCATTGGTTTGTCTGATACTGCTTATAAAACATTACAGTGCAGTACAGGCCCTTCGGCCCTCGATGTTGCGCCGCCCTGACATACTAATCTGAAGCCCATCCTACCTACACTATTCCATGTACGTCCGTTTGCCTGTCCAATGACGACTTAAATGCACTTAAACTTGGCGAATCTACTACTGATGCAGGCAAAGCATTCCATAACCTTACTACTCTCTGAGTAAAGAAACTACCTCTGACATCTGTCTTATACCTATCTCCCCTCATTTTAAAGTTGTGTCCCCTCGTGTTTGCCATCCCCATACTTGGAAAATGGCTCTCACTGTCCACCCTATCTAATCCTCTGATTATCTTGTATGTCTCTATTAAGTCACCTCTCAACCTTCTTCACTCTAACGGGAACAGCCTCAAGGCCCTCAGCCTTTCCTCGTAAGGCATTCCTTCCATACCAGGCAACATCCTAGTAAATCTCCTCTGCACCCTTTCCAAAGCTTCCACATTCTACACTGAGATCTCTCTGCTCATCTGCACTCCCAAGAATCCTACCATTAGCCCAGTACTTTGCATTCCGATTACTCCGTCCAAAGTGTATCACCTCACACTTGTCCACATTAAACTCCATTTACCACCTCTCAGCCCAGCTCTGCATCCTATCTATTCTTTATTGATGGTACTTAATTCCTATGCTGTATTCCTCAGTATTAATGGAAAATTTGAAGTATCCTCCACCATAAAGACTGATGCAAGATATCTGTTTAACTCCCCTACCATTTTCTTGTTTCCCAAAACTGTCTCCAAAATTCATTCTCTAAGGTACTTATGTTCACTTTGTCCTCTCTGATTTTTTTTATATATTTGTAGAAGCACTTAGATTAGATTCTCTACAGTATGGAAACCGGCCCTTCGGCCTAACAAGTCCACACCGACCCTCCGAAGAGTAAACCACCCAGTCCCATGTCCCTCTCACTAATGCACTTAACACTCTGGGCAATTTAATATGGCCAATTCACCTAACCTGCCCATCTTTGGACTGTGGGAGGAAACTGGACCTCCCGGAGGAAACCCACACAGACACAGGGAGAATGTGCAAACTCCACACAGTCATTTGAGGCTGTTATTGTCAGTTTTTATATTCGTTGCTAGTTTGCTATCATAGTTTATTTCCTCTCTCTTTATTGTCTTTTTCGTCCTCCTTTGGATTTTGAATTTATCGCAGTCTTTGGGACTATCACTGATTTTTCCTCTGCCCAGTTCGCTTTAGCTAACACTCCTTATTTCATTGTAATTACTTTTTATTTAAGTTAAATACAGCTGTTTCTGATCCAAGTTTCTCACACTTGAACTGAATATTAAAATTGTATCGTTTTGTGCTCACTACTTCCTAGGAGATAGAGTCATAGAGATGTACAGCATGGAAACAGATCCTTCAGTCCAACCCGTCCATGCTGACCAGATATCCCAACCCAATCTAGTCCCACCTGCCAGCATCCGACCATAAACCTCCAAACCCTTTCTATTCATGTGCCCATCCAGATGCCTTTTAAATGTTGCAATTGTACCAGCCTCCACCACTTCCTCTGGCAGCTCATTCCATACACGTGCCATCCTCTGTGTGAAAAGGTTGTGCCTTAGGTCTCTTTTTATATCTTTCCCCTCTCATCCTAAACCTATGCCCTCTAGTTCTGGACTCCCCACCACAGGGAAAAGACTTTGTCCATTTATCCTATCCAATCCTCGTAATTTTGTAAACCTCTATAAGGTCACCCCTTAGCCTCCGACGCTCCAGGGAAAACAATCCAGCCTATTCAGCCTCTCCCGAAAGCGCAAATCCTCCAATTCTGTCAACATCCTTGTAAATCTTTCTGAACCCTTTCAAGTTTCACAACATCATTCCGATAGGAAGGAGACCAGAATTGCACGCAGTGTTCCAACAGTGGCCTAGCCAATGTCCTGTATAGCCACAACATGACCTCCCAACTCCTGTACTCAATACTCGATAAAGGAAAACATACCAAATGCCTTCTTCACTATCCTATCTACCTGCAACTCCACTTTCAAGGAGCTATAAACCTGCACTTCAAGGTCTCTTTGTTCAGCAACACTCCCTAAGACCTTACCATTAAGTGTATAAGTCCTGCTAAGAGTTGCTTTCCCAAAATGCAGCACTTCGCATTTATCTGAATTAAACTCCATGCTCTGATCATTTATTAAACCAGCCTCATTGCCCATTACCATATTTTATCCCAGTGACAATGATTGAAAACTAATATATTTCCAAATCAAAGTGATGAGGAGAACTTGCAGATATTGACTACCATTGTCCTTCCAGACAGTAGAAGTCATTGGTTTGGAAGGTGCTGTTAAAGGAGCCTTGGTGAGTGGCCTCTGTGCATCTTGTAGTTGGTACTTACTGTTGGCACTGTGGTGAGGGGGGCTGGGGGGTTGAGGGGAGCAGCTTGCCTGAGGTGATGGTGCCGTATATACAATGTAATTCTGTGTAGAGCTATAGACCATGATGACATAAAGGTGATAGTGGGCTTTGGTCTCCAAAATGTCGAATGTTGGTCACGGACTAGAATGAGACCAGAATGAGTTTAAAGTTGAAAGAAAAATACTATTGGAACATCCTGTTTCGCAGTCCCACTATAAATCTCCCAACTTGAAGAGTAAATCCCCAAGTTATGTGGCAGTCTGTTCAAATAGCTTTCTATCAAACCATTGCTGTGGCTGATTGGTTAATGTACTAGCAGCTAAGTGAGTATCTAGCAATGACCAGTATCCTTTTCCTAGTCAATAAAAATAAAACAGTAATAGACAACATCATTGGAACATAACCTTTCACTAGTCATAAACTTGACATATGCATGTTAACTTTAAATTTTGTATAGATTGCTAGGATGAACAGACATCAAATAGTGATAATTGTTTATGCAAATATTTATTTACTTTTTCCACATACACTCATTAGTAAAAAATGCTTTATGTGCCTAAAACAACATCGCTAAAGTCATATCTGTGCCCAGCTGATTAGTCATACTGGGCGTCACTGGCTTAAACATTCCACAGTTCCTTGAAGTCGTATTAGGCTGATCATGGAAGTGCTTTTAGTGAAGCAAGAGTATTTTTTGAAATACAAAGTTAGAAGTTCAACCCTAATTCAGGAATGAGCTGCCAGAGGATGTGGTGGTGGCTGGTACAATTACAACATTTAGGAGGCATTTGGATGGGTATATGAATAGGAAGGGTTTGGAGGGATATGAGCTGGGTGCTGGCAGGTGGGACGAGATTGGGTTGGGATATCTGGTTGGCATGGACAGGTTGGACCGAAGGGTCTGTTTCCGTGCTGTGCATCTCTGACTGTAATAAAGAGTGCAGGAGGGCATGTCAGAGGCATCACCAGGCATTTGTGAAAATGAGTTGTTGACGTTTTGAAGCTACAAACCAAGACTACTTGCACATCATACAGTGGAAGCAGCATGTGATAGACAAGATGACCTTCATTTCACAACCCATAGATCAGATCATAGTTATGTGGTCTTACCATATTCAGTTGTGAATGGTGGTTGACAGTTAAACAACTAACCAGAGCAGGAAGTTCCTCAGATTTCCCCATCCTTGATTATTACTCTATTAGCTTACTCTTGATCATGAACGACATGATGGGAAAGTCATCAACAGTGTTTACTCAGCAAAATCTTAGTTACTGATATTCTATATGGGTTTTACGGTGACCACTCAGCTCCTGACATCATTATAGCCTTGGTTGAAACATTGATGAAAGGCATGAACTGAGAGGCAACAGGAGAATGCCCACACTAGGTGTTATTATCATTAGACTGTTAGTCCAGAGACCCATCGTTTGGGGACCTAGATTCAAGCCTTGCCATGGCAGATGGTGGAATTTGAGTTGAATTTTAAATAAATTGCAATCAAGAGTCTAATAACCAAGATTGTTGGGAAAAACCCATCTGGTTCACTAATGTTCTTCGGGGAAGGAAGTCTGCTGTCTTAAGTGGTCTGACCTACGTGTCACTCTGGACTCATACCAACATGGTGACTTTCAATTGCCATCTGGGTAATTAGTGTTAGACAATAAATATTGGCCTGGCCAAGGATGTTCACACCCTGTGAATGAATTAAAAAAAACTTGAAATGAATGGAGCATTTGATTGAGTGTGACCAAGGAGCCCTAGCACATTTTGAAGTTGGTGGGAATCAAGGCAAAA
Organism: Chiloscyllium plagiosum; assembly: GCF_004010195.1. Taxonomy (NCBI): domain Eukaryota; kingdom Metazoa; phylum Chordata; class Chondrichthyes; order Orectolobiformes; family Hemiscylliidae; genus Chiloscyllium; species Chiloscyllium plagiosum. The sequence continues at coordinate 35,063,445 of NC_057713.1, read as the reverse complement.
TGTCTCTACAGATTGAAGTCCTATCAAATATAAAGGAATATTGCAGAACATTGTCCTATGTAACTCCAGTAGTGCCCTGGGTCAGAATTGGGGGATGTTTGCTGATGATTGTACCATGTTTCGTAACATATGCAACTCCTCATGTACTGAAGCAGTTTGGGTTCAAATGACTGAGGATCTGGACACCATTCAGGCTTAAACTGATAGATAGTGAGCAAAATTCATGTTATACAAGTGCCAGGCAATTGCTGTCTCCAATAAGACGAATGTTAACTATCCTGTTTTGATATTCAAATTAGCATTGTTGAATTCCCCGCCATCATCATCCTTTGGGTTACCATTGATTGCAAACTAACTGGACTAGCTTCATAAATATTGTGGCTAAAGGAGTAGGTCAGAAGACTGAGGTTTTGTGGTGAATAACTCAACTCCTATTAATGTCATTTCACCATTTACAAGACAAGTCAGGAATGTCACTTGCTTAGATGAGTACAGCACCAACAAAACCAGCACAAAGTGGTCTGTTTGATCAGACCTCTATCCATCACCTTTTAAATGTTCACCCCCTCCACCTCAGTGGCAGCATGCGCATCATCTACAAGATTTGTTGCACCAACTCACCCAGACTTCTTTCCCAGCACCTTCTGAAAATGTGATGTTACCAATTGTAATGAGAAAGGCAGTAATGAATACTACAACACTCATATTCCCTGCCAGGTCACTGACTTGGAAATGCGTTGTTGTTTCTTGATCAGCGCTGGGTTAAAACTCGAGAGCTCCCTTAAAACGGCACTGGGTGCAGTGCTTTTGAAAGCTGCTCATCAGCACCTTCTCAGTGGCAGTTGGCTCAGGCCATAAACACTAGCATCGTCTGTGATGCTGAAATTCCATGAATAAATTCAGAAAATAAATTCACAATGAGAAAATTGGATCTTGCTCACAACATGAACCAATTATATGTACCCTGGTTTTCCTTGAAGGCAATGGAGGTCATCTTGAGGTAGTATTGAGGGAGATTTGCCCAGCAGCAAACCTGGGCTATATTTGCTGTTAGAATATTTGTTGTGAGAGAGTGGATGAAACGTTATTGTTTATCTAATCCATGCTGCAGCTAACTTGGGAGTGTTTGGTAGTATAGAATGGACAATGTGATGTCTTCAATCTGGATGACGGAACAATGTGGAGTGAACTTTACCTTTTAAACTCATTCTTGCTCCATTCAACATGGGAGGACATGGTGGAGTGGTGTAAATGAATTATTACCCTGTAACCAACTTGTGGTTAATCAGCCTTGGGAGCATTTAAGTTAAATCATTGGGAAGATGTTCCATTGGCAGTTATCAATCACTAGAAAGTAATGAAGTACTCCTCCTGGCTCTTAATATAACATTCGTGTTATTTTTCTCTTGTTAGAGGGTACAAGAATCCCAAAAGGAAACCCACCGGAATAACAAAAGAAGTAAGTAATGAGTGAAGTCCAGTAAAATGAATGGAAATTGTACAATAGTAGGTTTGTGATATTTAACCCTGTGATTCTCTGTGATATACTGCATTTTGTACATCACCCATTATTGTACAGTGCTCTGCAAGTGATCCATTGTAAGGTTCACTGCACTTCGATATATCACAGAACATCAAACACTCACTCAACAAGAGATCTTAGAACATATAACAAATACAGTGCAGTACGGGCCCTTCGGCCCTCACTGTTGCATCGATCTGAAGCCCGTTTAACCTACACTATTCCATTCTTGTCCATATGCCTATCCAGTGACCATTTAGTGCCCTTAAAGTTGGTGAGCCTAGTGTTGCAGGCAATGTGTTCCATGCCCCTACTACTCTGAGTAAAGAAACTACCTCTGACATCTGTCCTATATCTGTCACCCCTCAATTTAAAGCTATATCCCCTTGTGCTAGCCATCGCCATTCAAGGAAAAAGGTTCTCACTGTCCAACCTATCTAACCCTCTGATTGACTTAATTGAGACATAGGATACTCTCAACTTTCCTCTCTGTAATGAAAGCAGCCTCAAGTCCCTCGGTCTTCCCTCCATACCAGGCAACATCCTTGTAAATCTCCTCTGAACTTTTTACAAAGTTTCCACATCCTTCCTATAATGCGATGACCAGAACTGTACGTGGTACTCCAAATGTTGCCGCTCCAGAGTTTTTTGTACAGCTGCAGCATGATCTCATGGTTCTGAAACTCAGTCCCTCTACCAATAAAAGCTAACACACTCAACAACCCTATCAACCTGGGTGGCAACTTTCAGGGATCTATGTACCTGGACACCGAGATCTCTCTGCTCATCTTCACTAGCAAGAATCTTACCATTAGCCCAGTACTCTGCATTCCTGTTACTCTTTTCAAAGTGAATCACCTCCCATCTTTCCGCATTGGACTCCATTTGCCACCTCTCAGCCCAGCTCTGCAGCTTATCTATGTCTCTCTGTAACTTGCAACATCCTTTGTCACTATCCACAACTCTACCGACCTTCGTGTCATCTGCAAATTTATTAACCCATCCTTCTATGCCCTCATCCAGGTCATTTTTCTAAATGACAAACAACAGTGGACTCAAAACAGATCCTTGTGGTATACCACTGATAACTGAACTCCAGGATGAATATTTCCCATTAACCACCACCCTCTGTCTTTCAGCTAGCCAATTTCTGATCCAAATCACCCTCAATCCCATGCCTTCGTATTTTGTGCAATAGCCTACCGTGGGGAACCTTATCAAATGCCTTACTGAAATCCATATACACCACATCAACCACTTTACCCTCATCCACCTGTTTGGTCACCTTCTCAAAGAACTCAATAACGTTTGTGAGGCATGACCTACCCTTCATAGAACTGTGTTGACTATCCCTAATCAACTTATTCCTTTCTAGATGATTACAAATCCTATCTCTTATAACCCTTTCCAACAGTTTACCCACAACCAAAGTAAAGCTCACTGGTCTATAATTACCAGGGTTGCCCCGACTCCCCTTCTTGAACAAGGGAACAACATTTGCTATCCTCCAGTTTTCTGGCACTACTCCTGTAGACAATGATGACATAAAGATCAAAGCCAAACATTCGGCAGTCTCCTCCCTGGCTTCCCAGAGAATCCTAGGATAAACCCCATCAAGCTCAGAGGACTTACCTATTTTTACAATTTCCAGAATTGCTAACACCTCCATCTACTCTGGTAGCCTGTATCTCAGTATTATCCTCAACATATCTTTCTAGTGTGAATACTGATGAAAAGTATTCATTTAGTGCTTCCCCATCTCCTCTGACTTCATACACAACTTCCCACTACTATCCTTGGTTGGTCCTAATCTTACTCTGGTCATTCTTTTATTTCTGATATACCTATAGAAAGCCTTGGGGTTTTCCTTGATCCTGTCTGCCAATGACCTCTCATATCCCCTCCTAGCTGCTCTTTGCTCTCTCTTTAGGTCTTCCCTGGCTAACTTGTAACTCTCTCCTATGATTTTTTTTTTAAACAAGGCTGTCTCTCACTGAAAAATAAGCTCTCAATGCTGCATGTTTGGCTTTAACAACAAAGGAAATGTTTATTACTCACAAGTGAAGACTCTGAATGAATACTCAGATATAAAATTTAGACACTCAAACTGGATGCAATGTTCAATTCGTATTATTATGCATGTGTACAAAGGATGAACATTCAGCCATCCCAGACATTTTACAAAGGTTCAAATGAGCACATTTTAAGTATTTCTTATTATCAGTTACAATTAACAACATAATTAACACAGGGTTTCTAGAAAGGTGACTATTGTGTACAATATTTTGGGAGTTGCATTAGGGGGATTTGGTATTGTCTTTCCAGAAACAGCAAAGAATATGTATCAAAAACAATTTGCTGGAAAATCCCAGCATGTATGGCAGCATCTGTGGACAGAAAGTAGTTATATTTCAGGTCCAGTGAACCCCCACCCCCCAGAAATATTTTAGTAAAGAATGTGTTTGTTTTGCAGGAAAGGTTTATACAGGCGAGTGGTTGTTGTTTGGAGCTATCTGGCTGTGTGATGATGACCTCCTTCATTTTGAATTGGACTATCCTCTGTCATGTTTGTGCTGTTGGCATGCCTGGGATTAACCTTTCCCCACTCTCGCCCATTCTCTTTGCCCAAAGTGTAGAATATGGGGTTAGTTTGAGTAGTGTCAGTTTCATTATTTGTAAATTTTTAACGGAGCTCTTCGCAGTGGTTAGAACTGCTGCCTGACAGAGCAGGGACCCGGGTTCGATTCCATCCTTGGTCGGCTGTCTGTGTGGAATTTGCACAGTCTCCCCATGTCTGTGTGGGTTTCTTCCTGGTGCTCCAGTTTCTTCCCACAGTCCAAAGATGCACAGGTTAGGTAGATTGGCCATGCTAAATGGATGTATGGATTAGCCATGAGAAAAGCAGGGTTATGGTTGGATAGGACAGTGGATCTGAGTGAGATGCTCTTCAGAAGGTCAATATGGATTCAATGAACCGAACAGCCTGCTTCCACACTGCAGGGATTCTATGAAAATAATTTTGGCTCTCTTCTAAGGCTGTGATTGCCCATGTATGTTTTGGCACCCTTACTGCTGGTCCTACCTGATCCTCCAAAGCTAAATTCTGCACTGCCATAAGCAATGAAAATCAAAATAGAATAAGTAAAGGTATTTACCAAAAAAGACAAATTTAAATTTTTCAGAACATACTGTAAAATACAATCTTACTTATACCAACAGTATTTGTCAGAAAGGATTCCTGTCTGTATCAAATCTATAACTGTGACTTCAATTCCCTTATCTTGAGAATCTGATCTTTTTTTTCGAGTTTTCATATAACTGAACTTAGTTTTTCTCTGCTTCAAATAACCTCTTTAGGGTTTTAACTGAAACAGTTCTTGTCTGGAGCTTTAAATTAAACTCCTTTCACTGAGGAGCACATTTCTTCACAGTTTTAGACTATCTTCCTCCTTTTGAAGCAACTATTTTACATGCAGTTTCATCCAAGACTTTTGATGTTCGAGAAACTGAAACTAAAAGCTTTTCCAAGCTATGGGTATTACCCATGCTTTAAAAACATACAATTCCAGAACCTTCCACCCAAAGCCTAGTGCACTACACCCTGTGCTTGTAAAACTCCTCCAAAGTAAACAAATTCCTATTAGCCTCTAGGAATGATCCCTGTTATATTATTTTTTAAAATAAATCGTCGTGGCAACAGGTATTTTTAATTAATTCACTACATTTCTCTGCCTTACATCCACACACACATGCTATTAGTTAAGCATTCAGAATAAATTAAGATTCATATAAATCTCTCACCTTTCATTATAGTCACTGATATACTGCACTATGTTATCCTCAGTGATATACTGTACCCTGTGTGATGGCATCTGTGTAATATGTTACATATTGATATGTGAGAAACTGGCGTCCTTTTCCACGACAACAAGTTATGTGAATGTTTGAAAGAAGTCCTTGAGCATGAAGGATTCGGACAGGATTGAAAATCAGACAGAGTAAAGGTAAGTAGCAAAGGAGTGAATGTCAAATATAAAGAAAATCTTTCTTGGGCAGCAAGTGATGAGAATCTGACGGACATTGACTGAATGTGTGATGGAAATGAATTTGGTCAAGGCGTTCAAAAGGGAGTTGGATAAAGGGTGCACGAACTATTTGATGAAAATTGAAGAGTGACACCAGCTGAGTTGTAGAGAAGCAGTATGGACCAAATAGCCTCTTTCTGTACTAGAACCATCCTATGATGATATAATTCTGAGTGGCGCAGTATCTGTCTTGAATATTATCTCTCCAAAAATGCATTCTCCATCTTATTTTAGGAGCTGTTAGAAGTCTGTAAACGTGAGACTGTGGAACCAGACAGCAAAGATGTTGACAGAGTCCTTGGACTTGGTAGTTCCAGGTATGGAAATCAATCTCTTAGCAATTATAGACCTTCCCTCTATGTCTCCTTTATTGCTGCATATAACACTGCCAAATTTTATTGTAACACATGATTGTAGATAATATTCCTGAATATATTATCCCAACATGGGATACAGCTGTTTGCATTGTATGTTAACTTTTCTTGCAAGGCATATTTTGCAGAGAGGGTTAAAACTAGGTAGAGGATAGCTATTTAGGCAATCATACCCAGAGTGGGACAGGAAAAGGTGGTGTACAAATATTAAAGTGGCAAGTAAGGTAAAAAAATGAAAAATAAAATAGAGAAAAAGCAAAGTTAATGGCTCTTTATTTAAATGCATATAGAATTTAAAATCAAATAAATTAATAACACAAATAGAGGTTAATGGGTATGGTCTTCTATCCATTGTGGACACGTGATTACAAGGAGGCAAAGTTGGAAACTGTATGCAACGTTTTGGAAGGACAGACCAGATGGGAATGGTGGAAGGGCAGCTTTGTTGGTATGAAATTGAAGTATGGAATGAGCAAGAAATGATCTTTGATCCATCCATATGGTTGGAGACATGAAATAACAAGGGGTAAAAAGACACTAATGGGACTAGTCTATAGACCTTCGAACAATAGTTCTTCTGTAAGATGAAGAATAAATCATATTATGGAGTCATGATCTGAAAAGAAAAGGCACAATAATAATCATGGGGGGCTTTAACCATCATGTAAATTTGGAAAATCAAATTCGCAGAAGTAACCATGAGGAAGTGCCATTATGAGACTAGATCAGTTAAGGTTATGTTCACTTGAGCTTAGAACAATGAGAGGGGATCTAGAATCCTGTAAAATTCTAAAATGAATAGACAGGATAAATGCAGAAAGAATTCACCCTTCAGTTTGAAAGTGAGAAACTTGGCGAGAAAACAACTGTGCTAAACTTAATTTAATTGTAACAACTCTTGTTTAACCTGGAATGGACTTGGAAGTGAGTTTAACAGAAGACGGTTGATGAATAATGGAAAGCGTTTCAGAAAATACTTAATGATTTCCAGCAAAGATTTATCTCAGTGAAGAAGAAGGATTCCAGAAATGAGATAAAACAACCATGGTTAACTAAGGAAATTAAGGATAGTATAAAAGGGGCCTTGTGGCACAATGGTAGTGCCCTTACCTCTGGACCAGATGATCCACCTTGAAGTCCACCTGCTCTAGAGTTGTGTAATAACATTACAGGGTTGACTGGAAAATGTCTAAAATTGAAACAAAAATACATACAATGCAGAGATTTGGAATAGTTTTCAAACCAATAACAATGATTAAAATAAAGACGGAGAAAATGAATCATCAAGTTAAACTAGCAAGTATGTATAAAAGTGGACACAAAGAGCTTTTTTAAATATATAAATAGGAAGTGATATTAATAATGGGAACCAGGAAATAGCAGAGGAGTTGAATAAATATAATGCATTATAATAATGGTAGAAGACACTAATAGCATTGCAAAAATATTAAATAATTCAGGGGCAAAAGTTGGGGAGGAGTGAGGAAATAAAATAACTAAAAAGAAAAAGTAGTCAGAAAGCTACTGGGGCTGAAGAGTGGTAAGTTCCCTTTGACTTACTTGGTTGCATCCTTGGATATAAAAGGAAATGGCTGCAGAGATAATGGATATACTAGTCATAACCTTCCAAGAATTCTTAGATTCTGGACAAAGCCCAGTGGATTGGAAAATGCCAGTATAATACCTTTATTCAGAAAGGGATGGAGACAAAAAACAGGTAATTATTGGCCAGTTAGCTTAACATCTCTTTTTTGTGAAAATATTAGAACCTATTATAAGGGATGTAACAGCAGAGCATTTGGAAAAACTTAATATAATCAAACAAAGTCGGCATGGCTATCCGAAGGGGAAAATCATACCTCACAAATATTTGGAATTCTTTGAGGTAACATGCAGGATGGATAAGGGGAATGTAATGTATTTGGATTTCCAAAAGGTGTTTGATAATGTATTGCACATCAGGTTACTTAAGACAAGAGCCTAAGTAGATTAGTGTGGTCAGAAGTCACTTGGCATCCGGTTATAATCCAATAGGTTTATTTGAAATCACAAGCTTTTGGAGCACTGCTCCATTGTCAGGTGAAGTGACTTCATTGTCAAGTCACTTCACCTTATGATGGAGCAGTGCTCCAAAAGCTTGTGATTTCAAATAAACCTGTTGGACTATAACCTGGCGTTGTGTGACTTTTGACCTTGTCCATACTATTCTGACACCAGCACCTCCACACCTGTACTACTACGGTTAGAAGAATGGCTCAACACTTGGAGACAGAGTTGGGATAAGGGCATCATTTTCAGTGGCAACATGTGGAGGTACCACAGGAATCATTGTGGTTACAATGATTTACAATATGCATTAGCGACCTGGATGAGTGAAGTGAATATCCTGCCACCAAGTTTGTAGGTGACAGAAATAGGTGGGAGGGCAAGTGGTGTTGGTGGCACATAGCCTGCAGAGGGATATAGACAGGTTCAATGAGTGGGCAAAAACTTTGAAGATGAAATATGGAGAAATGTGAGGTTATGCACTTAGGCATGAAGATTAGAGGATTTGAATATTATTTAAAACAGAAGGACTTAGGAGCCTTTTGCGTAAGTCATCAAGTTAGCATCCATTTTCACTTGGTAGTAGGGAAAGCAAATGAATCTTTGGCCTATAGTTGAAAGGAAATGCAGTTTCTTTAAATAAAGGAGGTCTTATGAAACTTTACAAGACACTATTCAGACCACTTTGGCTTCCCGTCTGTGGTCTCTTTTTTTATATTTTGTTATTGACTGTAAGGAATGTATGCTTTCTCAGATCATTGTGTAACCAAATAGGAGGGGGCCATTGTGCCCCATTGGCAGTTGTTTAAAATGATTTTGATTGTTTAGAAGGGTTGAAGGAGACCATTTAGCCCTTTTATGCCTGTGCAAACTATCTGCAACAGCAATTCAGCCAATGTCACTCTGTCATTCTTTACTTGCATTGTATAAGTTTTTGTTTGTAATCTACTTCCCTTTGAAAGCTTCAGTTGAATCTGTATGTGTCACACTGAGGCAGAGGAATTCAGATCCACTTGTTGCTCAACAAAATCTTTTCTTCCTGATGCTGTTGTCTTTTTTGCTTATTTGTCTTAGATTGAGATCCTCTTGTTCTGACCCTTGTGCTAATCAAAAATTTCTCTTTGGTTGTCTGGATGCCTTATGCTTTCAAACATCGGTGAAACCACGTCTCCACCTGCTCGAGGAAAAGTCCTATTTTCACCAATCTATCTACATCAATCTACAAAACTGAAATTTCCCCATTCCTGAAACCATTTTTGTTATTTTTTTGCATCCTTTCTAAAGCCTCTGCATTATTTCTACAATGTGATGCCCAGAACTGGATACTGCTCCAACTGAGATTGAACCAATGACTTCCTTGCTTTTATACTCTGTACTTTTTATTTGTTCAACCCATATTTGGATTGCGTGAACAGTTTTGTTCTCCTTACGATAATTGCATTCATAGCAGTTCATTGAAGGTTGATTTGACTTGTTCCTGGAATGGTGGACTGTTGTTTGGAGTTTAGAAGGATGAGAGGTGATCTTACTAAAATGGATCTTCGGGGACCTGGATATGGTGGATGCCAGGATGATACTTTCTTATATGGGGGAGATTATAACTAGGAGGCACAGTTTAAGACTAAAAGACCTCAATTTTAAGACTGAGATAAGCGGAATTTTTTTTGTGAAAGTCATTAGTCTGTGGAATTCTCTTTTGCAGGAAACTCTGGGAGCTGGGTCCTTGTATTTATTCAAGGAACAGTTTGATTTTTGATCGAGTTAATCGAATCTTACAGGGCTCAGATAGGAAAGTGTAGTAGAGACCCCAGACAGATCAACCATAATAGTTTTGGGTGGTGATGTAGGCTTGAAGGGCAGAATGGCCTACTTCTGCTCTTATGTCTAAACCCCAGGCTGCCATAAGGCTTATTTATTGCTTTCTCTCTTGCCTTACCATCTTTAATGGTTTACGCACCAATATCCTTGGGGCCCTTTGTTTCTGAAACCCATTTGGAATCTTTTCCTTTATTTTATGTTGCCTCACCTCATGCATCCTAACTAAATGTATTGTTTCACACCTTAAGTTCCATCAGTTATATGACTGCCCATTTGACTAGAATGTCTTCTGTTGTCTTGATGTCTATCACTATCCTCCATGGGGTGTCCCGACTTTGCCATCTGTGGTTAGATTCGATTTAATATTCTCTTATGTCTTGTTATTGACTGTAAGGAATGTATGCTTTCTCAGATCACTGTGTAACAGAATAGGTTATATTTTAAACTTTATTGCATCTCTAAATGGGCTAAGAACTTTTTCCGTTCTCCCAGTTCTTTTATTTTGTATCCCCCCTATCCTTTACCTCCCTAGTGGAGCCTGTACTTCCAGCCATTCAGGCCCTAATTCAGGCACGGTGGCACAGTGGTTAGCACTGCTGCCTCACAGCGCCAGAGACCCGGGTTCAATTCCCACCTCAGGCGACTGACTGTGTGGAGTTTGCATGTTCTCCCCGTGTCTGTGTGGGTTACCTCCGGGTGCTCCGGTTTCCTCCCACAGTCCAAAGATGTGCAGGCTAGGTGAATTGGCCATGCTAAATTGCCCGTAGTGTTAGGTAAGGGGTAAATGTAGGGGTATGGGTGGGTTGTGCTTCGGCGGGGCGGTGTGGACTTGTTGGGCCGAAGGGCCTGTTTCCACTCTGTAATTAATCTAATCTAATCTAATCTCTGAAAATACCCCTGAATTGTCTCCCTACCCAATTTTCATCTGTCTCTATCTTAAAGCTTTTGGTCACTTGCCCTAATGTCATCCCATTGCAATTGTGTGCCCTGCTACACACTGTCAAAGTGTCTTGGGAAGTTTTGCCATGTTAAGGTGAAGGGTGGAAGGTATAGGGGAGATGTCAGGGGTGGGTTCTTTACCCAGAGAGTGGTGGGGGCATGGAATGCGCTGCCTGTGGGAGTGGTAGAGTCAGAATCTTTGGTGACCTTTAAGCGGCAATTGGATAGATACATGGATGGGTGCTTAAGCTAGGACAAATGTTCGGCACAAAATCGTGGGCCGAAGGGCCTGTTCTGTGCTGTATTGTTCTATGTTCTATGTTAAATGGCACTGTGAAATTACAAGTTATGTGACTGGCCTAATCTTGGCCATGGCAATAATGGATGCGACGCATTTTAAGACTTTATCTTCTTTAGAAGAGGATAGCTTAGCAAAATTGCCACTTTTAACTTGATTTCTCATCAGAAAGGACGTGCACAGACATCCTGGGACTGGCTGTAATCCTTTGCCTTGGGATGCCATAGTCGACATGCCTGCTAATAGTTCTTGCTTTTAGCAATGAACCATGGCTATTTGTAATAGGTGTGGACAAGATCTGGGAGCCTGTACCCGAGAACAGGCTTTTTTCTTTGAGAAAAGCAGAGAGAACCACTATGATTGACTACCTATTATGTCAGTGATTCTGTAAAATTATAGGGTATAACTATCCTGTTTATATTGTAACATATCATTGATACTGCTTTCATGATTTTCAAATAAATCAAATTGTGTTTTGTAAAATCAAATTGTGTTTTGTAAAAGCAAATACATTTGGCAGTTGAAAGATTCCAGAAAGATGAATCACTGTTTCTCTGTTTCCTTTGGCTGAGGGAGAAATGTTGTCACAAAACACTGAACTCTATGCTCTTCTTTACGTCTTGTCACGTGTAGGGTTCAATTTTATTTTCAGGGGCTCCTCTTGAGAGCCTTTCAGGGCTACATTTTTGATTTTCACAGGCTTCTTGTTCAGTTTCCCGTACTACTTTATTTGATTAAGCCATTTTGTAACAATACAAAATTCCCTCCCAACTTCTGTCAGTAAAAATATTATAATACTTGAATTTCCAGAAGGCATCTGGCAGGCTGCCACACCCTCATGGTATAGGAAGTAATATATTTGGTTGGCAGAAAATAGGGTGTGCATAAATTGGACTTTGCTTAATTGACAGGATGTGATATATGGAATCCTAAAGGGCATCAGCTTTTTACATTTTATATCAATGACATAAATGAGCAGAATTAAGGTCTGGTAGCTAAATTTATAAGTAGGAAGGACAAAAAGATGAGTGGAAAAATATGTTGTGAAGAGGACTTGAGGTTTAGTGAGTTGGTAAAAAATTGGCATAAGGAGTGTTATGCATAATTGTTCTGAATTCCACACTTTTATCTATCCTTGATAACCTTTTCTAAACTAGAATCTATCTGCTGCTGTCGTTAAAAATATTTGATGACCTCACAACCACAATCTTCTGACAGTTTCAAAGTCACACAAGACAGTGTTAAAACAGTGTTCTCTGGATCTTGACTCACCCATAAAAGTAAACACCTTTTCCACATCCTCTTTGTCAAAATCGTTCAGGATCTAAAAGTGTCAATCGACTTACCACTTGATCTTCTAAACTCCAGTTGATCCAAAGTTTCTTGGTTTCAACATCATAACCCTCGTATATACTTCCTGCAATGTATTTGCATCCTTTCTTGAATACGGAAGCTAAAACTGCACACAGTATTCAAGATGTGGTCTCACCAATACCTCTGTATAATACTGAAGAATTGCATCCTTCCTTTTGAATTCACTTACCCTTGTAATAAAGGATAACATTCCATTAACCTTAATTACTTGCTGTACCTGCTTACTAAATTTATTTAAACTCATGAACTAGAACATCTAGATCCATCTACACCTTGGAATTCTGTAGTCCGGTACTGTTCTTTCTGAAGTGGCCAACTTCATATTTTCTCTCATTATAATTTATCAATTGGTTGCTTGCTCACTTGCTTTACCATCAATATCTCACCCCATTCTTATGACATCTTAACAACATACTTTCCCACCTATCTTTTGTGTCATCTGAAAATTTAGCAATAATGCCTTAGCTCCCCTCATTTAATTCATTAATATAAATTATAAAAAGTGCACTCATAACCTGGCCAAACAGGTTGGATATCAATTCGCAAATCTTTCCAACATGTTCCAGTGCCAGACAGTAAGTGTGGGAGAAATCTGTGGTCAGACTGGCAATGACAAATATTAGAACCTCCATCATCAATATCTGTAACTCCACATGGCAGCATACTTGCAAAAGTCCACTTTGCCACAACATGTCTGGCTACCTGAGTGTAACACTTCAATGGTTGGGTAAGTAAATTATTCTTAAAAAGGGGTCTTATTAGTGGAGTGATAATGTTTCCAGGGCAGAAGGCCCAAATTCAATCCCACCTGCCCCTGATTATATATACAGGGAAACTTGAATTTGGTATGGAGTGTATTGCACATAGCAGTCCATTGTAATAGGCTATTAAGATGACTTATGGACTCTGAGATCACCTCTATTTTATGTGACCGTGAGGATTCAGTGTTCCCTGTGTACACAGCTGTGAACTTTTGCAGAACCATGTTCATGATTTGAAGAGGCTTTCGCTTAATTTTTGTTTAAACTTCAGCCTCATAATCCAGTTCTTTTGTCACCCAGTATGCAGAGGGGCAGGCAGATTGAAGGATTTCTTGGTACATCACAGCTGATTGGCACCATGGGACCTGCAGTGCATTGGATGTATTGTCACCCCAAAAGTAAATTCAATTCATGGTTCCCTTAAATAATTTTATTTTTGTTGCAGGGCCCCTTTCAGGACACGATACTCTTTACTTGGTTTATTTTAGTTTGGTCTTTCAGAAGAGTATGAAGGAAATTTAAACTTCTTTCCTCTTTTCTGTCTACATCTATTGTTCCTGGAGAGGAATGTTGAAGTCCTTAATCATGGATCACAATCCAATTTTAGTTATGTTCTGAAAGCTTAAATTGAATTTTGATTTTTATTTCAAAGTCCCTTTAATTTGGTTAGTTTTGTTCATTTTGCTTTCATAGGAATAGAACGAGAAACATTGATCTGATTATATTCACCTCTTCTGTGGTTATATACATGAACATGTGGTACAGGACACGGAGCAAGTACATTGAGTCCGTTGATATGTTTGAGACCTCCCCTGACCAGTGGGCATCACAGGGGCTGGAGAATATTATCACTTTTTCTCTGTTCCTAAAATAACAATTTAACTTGATTTTGCAATGTTGCTTTAAAGTTGTGATAGGTTAGAGTGCCCCTTTAAAAGCTAGTCACTTGTTAATTTAATTTCTTTTAATTTACATTGGTTTCAAAAGAAAAATGTGTTGACATCAGGGTATGATGGAGTTAAAAGGTGTGCGCTTGGTAATGTTTTGCTGTCCAAGTTAATGTTAATACTGAGCAAAGATTAGCAGCTGTACTATTTTTTGTCAACTTAAATAAAATATTTGAGAGGATCTTGTTCCAACTGTGCTGTCACTTTCTTACCTCAGTGAGGAAGAAGGCACTTTGGTGGATCCATCTTGATGGAGGTTTGCAAACATTTTGATGAGGAGAGTGATCTGGCACTTCAGAGAGCTTAATTTCCCCTCCTCTGCAATCTCCAAACATGTTTGAATTTTGTTGCTACTATGATTTGAGTGTTGCAGAGGAATCCTTTGCATCTGTCACTCATCTGCTTCCAGTTCATGTAGATCTGGGATCAATCTCTCAAAGGGAGAGCAAGGTGTTTACCTGTCATGTATGCTCAGTTCATTGATAGCGCAAAGGAAAACTATTTAAGGTAAAATAAGGAACTAGTGAGGGTAAACTAGTATCTAATAATTAGCTGTTCAAACCTGCTTGCTTCTTTATAGTGGGACCGCGTCCAGAATGATGCTGACCAGAGAGGACCGTGAGGCGGTTAAGCTTGGACTGGCTGTTTTTACGGTAGGCATGATTCAATTAAATGTTTTACTGTGATAAGAGGCTGAGTTACCAATGAGAAAATTATGCAGAAGTTTGCAGAATCTTGGTTGGGCCTCAGCGTGTATTGACTTTAGAAGTGTGCATGTTCATAAGAATGGTATTGAGGCAATAGAAACATTGAAAATTATGTTACAGTGAGGAAGGTGGAAATGCACCTCTGCTTGACCCAATTTGTACTCTATTGGGTTTGTGGCTCTGGTATGGATCACGGCTTGCGTAACAGCATGAAGCAGGCAGAGAATGGTGGCATTTGAGGAGGATATTTCACAGTCAACAGAGTTGAGGGCCTTTGTGAGATTGAAGAAGACCACGTACACAGGTTGGTGTTGTACTTTTCTTGGATTTGTCACACATTGAAAATAATGTCCATTGTACCTCTTGATTGGTGGAAGCAGCATTGAGACTCTGGGAGGAACTTTCTAGCACTGGGAAGAGATGGTTGAGGAGGATTCTCTCTCTCTCTGAGAATCTGATAGTGTGGTGGGCACTAGGGAAATCCCTCTGTAATGTCCACAGTCTGACCTGTTTCCTTTCCTGAAGATAGTTACAATTAGGGGGTATCTGTGAGATCTCCCAGCTTGGTCTCTTCCTTCCAGACAAGGGCAATGAGGTTGTGGTCATGCCTCTCTGCCATATTTTGGTACTTCAGGATTTCCATCAATGCACTAGGTTTTGTTATTTTTCAGGGTCAGATGGCTTTTTTGGCCTCATGGTGGATTGGAGGTGTGCTGAGATGGCGAGAGGTAGAGTGTTGCAGATGGTGTTGAAATCACTTGTGTCGAACGCTGCACCTTGGTTGAGGAGATCCTCGGAAAGCTTGCTCAAGTGGGCATTTACGGTTTTTTAGAATGACTTTGACTCTCAGTGGAGTAAATCTCTGTCTACTTGTGCTGAAGATGCCATGCACGTTGTGGTTGTCAGCAACTTGATGAATTTTCTGCACTCTTCCCACTCACCATCTATTTAGATCATAGCTTCTGTTTTTGCACCTCACCTTTCAGTTGCCACAGGTGTGTTTCCTCTCACTTGTGTTTTTGTGGAGCTGCTAGTTTAGGGAGGCCTTGTTTTTGTGGTGTAGGAACTACTGGATTACCTGATCTAAACATCATTTTTCTGCTGCCTCTTGATACCTCTCGACATCTTTAGTGTCTAGAAATCTATCCCTCAAATATATTGAGTGAATTGGTGTTCACAACACGTGGTATAGAGCTACACAGATTTACCATTCTGTTTGAAGACATTTCTCCTCACTTTGGTCCTAAATCACAGAATTGTTACAGTGTGGAAGGAGGCTATTTGGTCCAGTGTCTCTGCACTGTCTGTCTGAACATTGTGGCTTCGAGCCAACTCCTTTTTTCCTATAACTCTGTATGTTGTTTTTATTTAAGTAATTATCCACTGTCCTCTTGAATGTCTCCATTGAATCTGCTACCACCACACTTCCAGGCAGTGTATTCAAACCTGGCCCACTGAAAAAGTTTTCTCTCCTTTCAATTGCTGCTTTTGCAAACATTTTAAAACTTGCAATCGTCTTGATCTTATACAAGCAGGAAGATTTTCCTGTATACTCTGTCTGGACCCTTATGCTTTTGAGAACTACTATCAAGTCTTCTCTAAGAGAAACAGTTTTAACTTCTCCAGCCTAGTGGTATATTTCTACAGTTCTCTGCACAGTTTCTATATATTCAGGAGGCTTTCTGATGTGATGATACTTTGGCGTTATATATGAAGAGAGGTTGAGAAAGAGGTGACGTGCAGCTGCTTGGATTGTTTAAACGTTGGAGCAATAGTAGAAGCCTGATAGGGTGGGTTCAAACTCCCAAGGAACCAGGATTTTAGTTTAGCTTTCAGTAGCTGTTGGGGTTGTGACAGCTGTTACATCTCTTGCTCGTGCTCTCTCTTGTGCTTTGCTACAGCTACATATGAGACAATCTGTTACTAAACTTCCCTTTACCAAGTGTGTGCTTGTAGGATGTTGCTATATTGGAAGAGTTAATGAGTACAGCTTGTTCTGCTATAACCTGTGTTTCATTAATGTGATTGACAAAATGGGGACACTATTTCCACAGTGCAATCTTTTAAAATGTTTGTTAGCTGTAATGCAATTACATCACCAACACTTTAAGCTCTGTTTCTAAAGGTTTTTTTTATAATGTGGGGTTGCACAAGAACACAACCATTGCATTATAGAAGAACTACCTGTAGTGCATTATTATTTTAAATATTTTGATCGAGTTACTGTTAAGCCAATTCTCTTTTTGTCTTTATTTTAACCATTGTGTATGAATAGTGTGTTTTGTTTCAAGCTTGATAGTTTGACCAATTGAATTGGATCCGGAACACAATGTCTGGCACTTGCCTTTCAAAATAAGAAATGGTCAGGGTCTGGGCTATCTCCTTGATGTATTTTGAGGGGGTTTAGTCTGTCCGTAACACTGGTACTATGTCAGTATTTGCAGGATTCCATGGGTCTGTGCCAGTATATTCTGAGAGATCTGCAGTTTATTTTCAATATTCTGAAGTTCCTTTCTCTCTTGTTATAGCACCACAAATTTGACGACACCAGCAAGTCATCAAGCCAGAAGCGGAAATCAGAGCCACATTCTGGAGAACCTGAGACCCTGAGGTGGGTAGTTTGGGATATCTGGTGCTGACCAGTGGTCTGAATGGCTGCATTTTCTTTTTACACTTCATGGCAGTGCTTCTGGCAATCAGAGGCAACTTGCCAACCGTTCAATATTCTCCTCTTAAGCAGTGTAAATTGTTATTTCTTTGAAATTTGGTGCTCTTGTGATTTGCTATTCTTGTGATTGACTTAATGAGTGTGTGATGAAAATCTTTGACAGCATACTAATATTCAAATTCTGTACTACCAAGCAACTAATCATTTGTTATTGAATGTTAATATTGAATATTTTTGTATTTTTAAAAAATTTGCAATTACTTAGATTCCATCTCTAACTAGCAGTATTCACCAGCCAATTAACTGAAGACCTTTGCTTTTCCCTGTGATGACTGAGTGTGGGACAAATGGCCTGTGGTTAGTCCTTGTTGAAAAAATTAGAATGACATCAAAAAGTCTGAGTTCATTGGCTGGTAGTAGAAAGGGAGAATTTTGAAGGCAGAAAGGTCAAGCCAAATATCCGACCTGATGCGCACACTTCTTATCAGGACAGAGTATGTATTATTTGATTGTAGCCTATTCTATACTCTAGTTTTAACCTCGATAAAGTTAATGTGAGTACTAGATAACATGAAAAAAAGCAACATAAGTGAACAATATAACTAAATTACAGGCCAATTTATCTTAAATATTTTTCTGATGACAAATGTTAACATCTTTGAAGAATAGGTTCTAACACTTGGATATCTTCGATATAATTAGCAGATTTGTAAAAGGGAAATGTTTAAATATTTATTAGAGTTCTTTGGAGAAGTAACTTTTGGATAAAGGGGAACTAGTGGATGTACAGGTACACAATTCTTTATCCGAAATCGTCAGGGCCAGCTGTTTTCCAGATTTTGAAGTTTTTCAGATTTCGGAACAAATATTGTACCCCCTGTAGAGTCCAGGGCAGCACTCCATAATCAAACATCAATAATGCAGCAAAACATATGAATATGTGGGCGGCATGGTGGCACAGCAGCAGCACTGCTGCCTCACAGCGCCAGAGACCCGGGTTCAATTCCTGCCTCAGGCGACTCTGTGTGTGGAGTTTTCACATTCTCCCCATGTCTGCGTGGGTTTCCTCCCACAGTCCAAAAATGTGCAGGTTAGGTGAATTGGCCATGCTAAATTGCCCGTAGTTTTAGATGAAGGGGTAAATGTAGGGGAATGGGTCAGGGTGGGTTACGCTTCGGCGGGTCGGTTGGACTTGTTGGGCCGAAGGGCCTGTTTCCACACTGTAAATAATCTAATTCACACTAAGTGGGATACATTAAGACTAGAAATACTAATACAGTTTACTTATAGAGTAATATACTGATAAATGAATACATTGACCATAAATACTCGAGGACATTTTATTTCCAGAAAAAACATTCCACAAAATGTCAACATCCACGCTTCAGCACTATGGCAGACAGCATTTTTGAGAGACTTCTTCAAGTGTCATCTGTCTCGTTAATATAGTTTTCTGTCTAAGCAATCTCTCTCTCATTAACTGCCATAATCTCTTGCTCACTGATAAATGAACATTGTTCAAGGCCAGCAATGAATTGATCACACATTTTCACCATATTGTTTATGGGGATTTTTTTCAACTGTGTTCACAAAGTCGTTATCATCATCACTACTATCCTTTAATGCTTATCTGTATTTAACACCATTTCAGCAATTTTCCCATTGCTCGAGGAATGCATGACAGGTGCATCATCGTCAATGTTCAGCATTTCTTCGAAGTCAGCTTCCTGTAATTAATTTACACTTGTCTGATAAATTTTATGCATAAGTTACAAAGTTTGCTCTCATCTTTTTCTCTTCAGTGACACAAAATCCTTCAAAGTCTTCATTTGTAGGTTTATTTACATCAAACATTATTGCAGGCCACAGGCTGTGCCAAGCATTTGCTCATGTTGATTTATCAACATCCTTCCAAGCATTAGCAACTGCATAAATGGCATCCTTAACTCTAAACTATTTCAAGAAGTCTTGTATTCTTACCCCGCTGTTAACTGCAGCAAGCGTCCAGCTTTAAAAACAGTTGTTATGCTTGTTGTTCATGGAGCATAAAATTCCTTGGGTCACAAGGCTGTAATACAGATGTCATATTAGGGGACGAGTAAATGCTGAAAACATTACTTTTCACAAGTCGCCCAGGAACAATAAAATTATACAGTTTTCTTCCAGTCCAGCTTGCCTGCAATGAGCCTGTGCTGCTGGTGTGAAGTGTTTACTGAACCAGTTGCAAATATTTCTTAGGTTATCCATGCATTCTTGTTCGCATAATAATGCGCAGCTAAATGGTGTATACCTTTCAGACATCTCGGATGTTTGCTTTTTCCAATCACAGCCAACTTCATCTTATGTGTACCTGCAGCATTGGCACACCCAAGAATATTTAACCTGTCCTTAAAATCTGTTCGTGCTCTCTCAACAGCCATTGTTAATGTTTTTCTAGGGACGTAGTGCTAATAGAGTTTCATCAACATTGTAAATTTGTTCAGGACCTAAGGCTTTTGTCAGATATTATGGCAAAAGCCTTTTCACCACAGATTTTCAGATATTTTACACCATGGTTTCTTAACTTTTGAATATTGACACACACCTTCCATGTTCAGTTCTTTAATGATATTTTCTAGCTTGTTTCATGACCAACAAACCAGTCGGTGGCAAAAGTTCACTTAGTTGTCGAATCGACTCCAACCAAAGTTAAGATCTGCATTTTTTTGCCCTCTGCAGCGTTTTCCTATTTTTCATTAGTTCATGATAGTCACTGTTGCCATAAAACTTTAGTAACTTCTCTATTTCTTTCAATCATATATAGTGGTAGTTCTGACACCATATTCTTCAGTAAGTCACAGCACAGACACATCATGATCAAGCTTCTGCACTAACTCCACATTCTGCGTTATTGATAATAAGAAAAAGGAAGCATCTGACATTATCTGCAGCTCTGTTGGCATTTTTACAGTGAAATTGAGACTGAAATTGAACACAATGTGGAAAACAAAACACAATTAACACCTGCCTGTGCTGGGCCTCACCGCCATGTGGGTCGAGTGGGTGTGAACTTCGACCACCAAACAAACCTTATTACGCAGGCATGACTGATGCTCCACACACCACGAAAAGCAACTTCATAGCTTTTTGGATAAAGAATAGTGTACCTGTGTTGTATTTGAGATTTCCAGGTGTTTGATCAGGTGCCACATCAAGCTATTCTGGAAGATAAAAGCTCATAGTATAGGGAGTAAGATTGGCTAGTGAAAGGGAAGCAGAGTAGGAGTAAATTGATCTTTTTTAGGCTTGCAAGATGTCATGAGATTGCCATAACGGTCATTGCTGGGGCCTCAACTCTACAATGATTGGGATGAAGGGATTGCAGGTTTGGTAGTTCAGTTTGCTGATGGACAGAGATAAGTAGGAAAATGAGTTGTGAAGAGAAGATAAGGAGCCTACAAAGGGATCTATCAAGTGGGCAAATGGAGTACAATGTGGCAAAGTGTAAAACTGTCCTTTTTGGTAGAAAGACTATAAAAGCAGCTTATTATCTAAATAATGAGAGGATGCAGAGATCTCGGTGAACGAGTTAATGAATCACAGGTTACTGTGCAGATATGGCAAATAATCTGGAAAACTAATCAAATGTTATGTTTCATTGTGAGGGCAACTCAATGCAAGAATAAGGAGGTTATGTTTCAGCTATACTTAAAATTTGCATTGCTAAGACTGTATGAATAGTATGTATAGTACTGGCCGTTGCACTTACGGAAAGGTGTTAATACATTGGAAGTAGTTGAGAGAAACTTTACTAGACTAATACCTGGAATAAGTGGATTGCTTGAGGAAAGGTTAGACAAGCAAGGCCTTATCCTCTCAAATCCTCTCATACAGCAGAGAAACAAATCTGACTTCCCAATCTGACCTAGTTCCGTTTATCATCATTTGGCCCTACCTATTCATATACCCATTTAAATGTTGTAATTGTACTCTCCTCTATCACTTCCTCTGGCAACTCATTCCATACATATACCACCCTCTTGGGGGAGAATCTAGAACTGGAAGTCATAGTTTGAAAATAAGGGGCTGCCTAGTTAAGACATGCAAAATTTTTTTTTTGGTTGAATGTTTGGAAGGTACTCAAAAGACAGTGGACGCAGAATATTTACCTCTGCCGTAAAAAAATATCTAGATTGTTGATTACCAAGATGATAAATTCAGGAGTGTAGACTGGAGGTTAAAATCAGAACTTAGTTAAAGAGCTGAGTGGTCACCTCTTGGTTGTATGTTGAACCTAATTATTTGATTCTGATCATGGGCTCTGACTCTCCACACCAGGGCAGCTAACCCTTCCCACAACGCTTGTTGAATTAAGGTCCTTCCCAATCAACTTTTGCTGCAATCTTAATATAAATCATCTCTAATCAGTCGAGACTCCTATCCGGAGAGGTTAGCAACACTTGGATCTCTGTGAGAATTCCTCAAGAGGAAATCAGAATCCTGTGTCTTACGAATTGCAACTTGAACATTTTACTGGATACAAACATTTTATCATTCCTATATCTGAACACTTGGGATTTTTTTGTCGAAGGCTTAATTCAGTAATAGTATGTCACTCTGACTGGCATCACTGTTTCCTGAAATGATGTGACCCTGCAATATCACAGGGGAGAACCACTCTTTAAAGATGGAAATGAAGTATTATCTTGTGTTGAATGCAGATGAGCTTTCTCATTCTTACACCCAATTCTTCTTTGTCCAGGGGTTCCAAATAACAAATCAGCCAATTAACACTACACACTAGAAATACAACCATGATCTAGTATAAAAATCACAAAACACCAGATAGTACTCCAAATAGTATTCTGAAAGCTTATATGTTCAAAGAAACCTGCTGGCCTATAATCTGTGTGATTTTTAACTTAGTCATGGGAGACTGATTAGCAAGGTTAGATCTGGAATACAGGGAGAACTAGCCATTTGGATACAGAACTGGCTCAAAGATAGAAGACAGAGGGTGGTGGTGGAAGGTTGTTTTTCAGACTGGAGGCCTGTGACCAGTGAAGTGCCACAAGGATCGGTGCTGGGCCCTCTACTTTTTGTCATTTACATGCGAGCATAAGAGGTACAGTTAGTGAGTTTGCAGATGACACCAAAATTGTAGGTGTAGTGGACAGCGAAGAGGGTTACCTCCGATTACAACAGGATCTTGACCAGATGGGCTAATGGGCTGAGAAGTGGCAGATGGAGTTTAATTCAGATAAATGCAAGGTGCTGCATTTTGGGAAAGCAAATCTTAGCAGGATTTAATGGTAAGGTCCTAGGGAGTGTTGCTGAACAAAGAAACCTTGGAGTGCAGGTTCATATCTCCTTGAAAGTGGAGTCGCAGGTAGATAGGATAGTGAAGAAGGCATTTGGTATGCATTCTTTTATTGGTCAGAGTATTGAGTACAGGACATGTGAGGTCATGTTGTGGCTATACAGGACATTGGCTAGGCCACTGTTGGAACATTGCCTGCAATTCTGGTCTCCTTCCTATCGGAAAGATGTTGTGAAACTTGAAAGGGTTCAGAAAAGATTTACAAGGATATTGTCAGGATTTGAGCTAGAGGGAGAGGCTGAACAGACTAGGGCTGTTTTCCCTGGAGCACCGGAGGCTGAGGGGTGACCTTATAGAGGTTTACAAAATTATGAGGGGCATAGATAGGATAAATAGACAAAGTCTTTTCCCTGGGGTTAGGGAGTCCAGAACTAGAGGGCAGAGGTTTAGGGTGAGAGGAGAAAGATATGAGACCTAAGGGGCAACTTTTTCATGCAGAGGGTGGTACATGTATAGAATGAGCTGCTAGAGGAAGTGGTGGAGGCTGGTACAATTGCAACATTTATTTGGATGGGTATATGAATAGGAAGGGTTTGGAGGGATATGGGCTGGGTGCTGCCAGGTGGGACTAGATTGAATTGGGATATTTGGTAGGCGTGGATGGGTCAGACTGAAGGGTCTGTTTCCATGCTGTACATCTATGACTCTGTGGAGGTGCCAGTGTTTGACAATCTAGTATAGCATAACCAGCAGCAACTATGATACTTTTGGACTGCCTTAAGTTTATAGCTACTATTTTCTTTGTCTACCATTGTTATATTTGGCCTTGGCCCCATCTGTTTCACCCAAATGTCTTGCAGCAACTTATCCTTCTACTACTAGATGCCCTTCACTCGTCAGTACTTGTAATCTTCCATTCTCTGTAATGCAGAAGATCTTCAAAAAGAATCATTTCCTCAAAATTGAACATGTGTCAAAACCAAAGGACTGTCTGCATAACAATAGTGCATAATATACCTTAAACATTAAAACAGACTCTGGAATTTCTTTCTTGAAATGATTCTTTTAATAACCCCTCAAACTACATAATTGACTATTCATCTTAAATATATCAAATAGTGACACTGTCTTGTTGGCTTTAACATTTTTTTTTTGGAAACTGTCTAAAAACCATATTAAGATCTTCAGTCTCCAGGTCTGTTACATACAACCCCAGAAATACATTATTTTTCATTTTACCCTTTTTCCTTGTAAATGAAAAGCCAAAGCCATTCCTTACTTTTTGGTAAGGAAAAGGACTCGGGTGAATATCTCTACAATTCATGCACTCTTGGAATTAGAGCCAAACAACAGTAGATACCCAGAATACAAGATTCTATAGTGTGACTTAGTCATTTTAACAAAGCCACTTAGAGCTTTGCTACTGCATGAAACTAACATTACCTTCGGTTTTATCTTCCCATGAAAACAAGATTAATCCTCTGCTCCATCGGTCAATATACTGATTCCTATGTTGAGTTAAGGAGCAGATGACTGAGATTTACAAGGTTTTTATAGTAAATCTATACCTTAGGAAATAGCAGAAACTGATGTTTGTACTAATGGCCCTTTGCTCTGTCCAAAAGCCAGCACTCCATTGAGGAAGAGCACAGCAGTTTTTCCACTTTTCTCGATCTATTCAGCAGTCATTACATACCTTTGGAGCAGAAATAGGCACACTACCACTGTGCCTCATGAACCCTCTATCCCCTTTTTTTTCCCTCCTGTTATGTCCAGAAGTACTGTTGCACAACTGAACAGGTTTTCCCACATTACCAAATCACTTATGGTATTTTCCCTCAACGACCACTAGTAAATCTAGTGTTTTCCAGTCAATTCATTTGCATACAAAACCACTTAAGAGTAATGTGGGGTTGCAGGGACCTAAATCAAAATGAAGTTTCTAAGGGGAGGCAAAGCACACCACCTCCACAATGTCCACCTCTCTTAGAAGACATTAAGAATGTTGTTAGACACTGCATGCTGCTTCTCCAGAGACACCCAGGTATGAATTTCAAAAATCCAGTTAAACTTCAATAGGTAAAATTGTCATAGACCCACCAGTTGTCTCTGAGTTGGACTAATGTGAGGGTCACATGCCTTAGGCAAGGGAAGAGATTGAGAAGGGAACTTTCATGGCATTCCCAGCTGATGCATGAATTGAGCCAATAGTTTTAGCTGCACTCTGCATAAACTGTCATCTCTCCCTTTAAGTAGATAATTTTCTAATCCAATCTATGCAGAAATATTATATAGCTGGAGTGGGTGGGGCTGAGGTAGATACTGCCACAGAGTTAAAGAGGGTAAGTGCTTTTTCTCCCCCCCACTGGGTATTTTAAAAATCCTGTTTGTTCAGTTAGTCAATTACAAGTACAGCCTACCAGGGGCAATGCAACAACAAAAGTGAAGGAAGAGAGAGATTAGTGTTGGGAAAGTAAAGATGATATTTCATCCACGATGATGCTGACTCCTTTGCTTTGTGAGTGTTCGTGGACACTGCATGCCTCCTCTTCAGGTACATTAGATCGTGAAATTAGCACAGAAAAGGAGATTAGATCTTTGGCAATTTTTAGCTAGGCAGAGGAGCAGACTGATAAACTGCCTCAGTCTACTATTACACAGGAAGAATTCAGTCCCTTTTTGAAAACCCAACACTAAGTCACCCAAATAATCAACTAAAATAATTAAACCAGCAAAGATTAGCAAGAGAGGGAACAACTTTGAAATGTATTTGGAGGCAAAAATAATGCACCCCACATCCTGCAATGCTAACACCCCTCTAAGCCTCAGGAGTGTTAGGTTAAAGTGGTGGCTTCTAAAGGTACTTTAGGGTATGCAGAGGATATGAAGCTTGTTTTCACATAAGTGCTTTCAAGAAGGAATTGAGAGCCTGGTTAGTCAGACAGTAATGTTCTAAAGTGGTGGTTGGGCTGGTGTTTTAATTTCAGATCAGATCTGCATGAGCTTGTATATGTTTCAGTTTTACTAGTCTGTTGATCCCAAACTCTAGGTTTGAGGGCCAGAAACGACACAAGAAACAGAAAAACAGCAAAAAGAAGAAAAAGGAAAAGAAGAGAAAAAAGCACAAGAACCGAACAAAGTCACCACCACGGGTGTCAAGCCATCGCGACAGGTGGATGGAATGGGCTGGGGGGGGTCGGAAAGAGAGGGGGTTAGGGGTAGAGGGAGAAGGAAGGAGGAGGAAAGAATCACCCAATGCATCTTAATTGGGAGCGAGCAAACAAATGCTGTCACTCGGAAAGGATCTTTTAAGTTGCGAAATAAGAAATGTGTCACTGGATGGCAGTTCCTAGATGAACCACAATTCTCATTCTAACCAGCCATAATAGTTCACTGAACAGATCAGGGTTAGTTTACAAAAGGCAACATCACTTTAACTCTGCAATAGTTAGCATGTCAGATTAGGATTTGTTTTTTTTTAAAAAATGTTGAGGCATGTTGGTTCACTTAATGTAAATGAGTTTTACACTAACCTCTGCTGTAACCAGTGCAAGTATTTGGTCCTGTGATTTTAAACCACATTTCCAAACTTTGTGGCAGAAATTACATTGTGAGCTTCCCCTCCAAGCAGTACTCCAGACTACCAATAGTGAGGGATTCTTTTGAAATTCATTTACAAAATAATCCTTATGCTCAAAAAACAGGTCTGCTGAGCTTTTCCAGTAATGGAGAGAAATGATTCTATTTACCACAGCCAGTTCTCCCCCCTCCCCACAGTATTCCCTCAGGATTATATTCAAGCAAAGCAACCAGTTTGAGTGTATCTTGACCAATCAGGAGTTTTGTGTTAAATTGTTACAATTTTGTACTTTGACCGCTTGACATTTGTCTTAATGCACAATTTAAATATTAGAATGGGGCCACACTGCAAAAATTCAGAAGTATCTTATTCTATCATCTTCTAACCCACTGATTTTCCAGGAAATACCATTCATCTGAGCAGAAGACAACAGCATAACATGGATTCTTCTGGGGGAGAGTGGAACTTCTAAATCAGCAGACAAAAGAATGAAGATCATGATTTGACTCTTAAGTGGCATAACAACTGAACTTAATTTGCAAATGTGTTTGTAGGTATGAAATGTTTATACAACATTCTCTTAATCTGTAGTGGCTAAGCACTCAAGTTGTAAATATTTATGCAAACACAATGAAGTTAAATAAACTATTTGTACACACTTTTGCCACTCTTGGTCAATTGTCACCAAAAATGGGAGATATTCTGATCCTGATTGCTATGCTAATTGACACAATTTGCTTCAATAGCAGCCCAGGTGAGCTTTTATTTAAATAGTGTACAGTTAAAGAAATTAAGATTTTCTGTACATCTTTCTCACTTGTGTAGTATTTAAAATTTGTAAGTATCTCACTGCATTTTAAAATAATGCTAGGCAAGTGCAGGAGCAAAAATTAAGGAATCTTAGATTTTATTCTAACAGCTTTAATTACAGTGCTCATCAAAATAAATTGAAACAAGTATACAAAACATTTGATTAGTAGTGTATGTAATGAAAGGATTAACTTCACAGCAATATCCCAACCTGATCAGACCCAGGTATTACTGTCCACACTTCTCAGCCTTAACTAAGGTAACGATAGGGGAAAAAAACTGCTGGCAAACCAGGTCCTTGCAGTATTCACGTATCAGGTGGCTGGGTCTTGCCTTGAACTCCACAGTCAGTGCTACAGCACGAGGGAAAAGGAACAGGAATTGATGGAAACAGGTCTTTGCTCAACACCAAAAATGGAATGACTCAGATGTAACTTCAACACACTAAGAAAAACAGAAGGTGGGGAAAGGGATTTAGGTGCATTCACTGGACATTGCTATCTGGTATACACTAGCCAAGGAACAAGCTAACAAAAGCCAAAAAGCTCTTCATCTGACCCAATGGTGCCAGCATGCTGTGGTCAGTTTATAGTTACTCAGGTGAGCCACAAGGCAGGAGAAGAGTCAGCACAACTCTCGAATCAAACAAGTTATCAATTAGACACTTTTGGCTAATTGTGTCTTTTCACTTCAATAGTTTAAGAATTGTTGCCACAGTTACTGACTCCCTCTTCCCTGATAAAATTAATTTTGCTTTCATGAGTTAAGTGGCCTGTAATTCATATGAACCTCCAGCATTTCACCATCAAATAACTAACCAGTATTTACTCATTTTAAATTAAACCATTTGAAAATTGGACTTCAAATTATTCAGAAGGCAGAAAAGTGGGTTAGAATATTTTATTCTGATTTCAAATCCAGCCTGCATAGGTCTAGGAAAGGGATACTTTTGCAACCGTTGAGAATAACTCACAGGACATTGCAAGAGAACTGGAATCCATAAAATCACTTCAAAACTGTATGTTAGAATTGAGAAAATTCAAAGTCCTTCGCTCCCAAAATCCGGGCAAGGAGGAAAACAAGTAGGAAAGTCACATGCAAGCTTCCCTCCCTCCAAAAAGCCATACCCCACACCTTGGAACCTTGTTCCAGAGTTAACAAATGAAATCTGCTAACATACTTTGCAGTGCGTTGCACTCTTCGGTGCATACAAACACCTCCCACTTTAGTCTATTTGTATATCCCTTTCCTACACTTAATATTTACACATCAGTTTAAACCTTCAAAAAGAAGGAAAAACAAAGAACAACCATGAGGGTAAATATTGCATAGGAGTAGCAAGAAGCTGCCTCATTACAAAAAGGGACGATATATACACATTTTAAATAAGAAACTGCATATTTCCTTTCATGTCTGCACTTCTCACCCATACAGTATGTTATAGTTCGTGATTGGATGTAATGAAGCAGATTCCTGGCACCCAATACCACAAAGTAGCAGTTTGCCACACTACATTATGAAGCAGGAAGGAGAAGGGACAGGCAGGAAGGGGAAGGAGGAAGGGGGGGAAAAATTATTTGTTGCTTTTGAGCTGGCTGGACAGCCAGTCCAGTCCTTCATACAGGCCGTCTCCACTGGTTGCACAGGTTGCCTGGATGAACCAGGTCCTATGACGGAGTTGATGCAGACCTAGTTTATCTGTGATCTCTGCAGCATTCATTGCATTAGGCAGATCCTGGAGGAAAAAAAAATGCAGAATTGGATCTAAGATTCAATCATATAGCATGGAAACACCCTTTGACATGGGCAAGTTGGATCAATAAAGGTCAGCCCATAACCCTCTTTCTATTCAAATACCATCCAAAATCTTATCTTTAACTGTACCTGAACTATTCCACATGTTCTACCCCTTTTAAATCTTGCTCCCCTCACCTTAAAATATGCCATCTCTCCTCCAACACCCTCCACAAAATTCACATTATCTAAAAAGGTCACTCCTCAACATCCTATGCTCCAGTGAAAAAAATCCCAATCGATCCAGATAGTTAAGAAAAGATTTGAGGATGTTGCAGGTCTAGAAGGTTTGTACTATCTCCAATATAATATCCTTCCTCTAGCAGGCTGACCAGAACCATACACAGTACCCCAAAAGTAGCCACACCAACATGCTGTAAAAATTAGAGGAACTGCGATCATCTGACAAAACACTCACCGATTATCCGAATGACACAGGCGGATGATAGAACGTTCAGATAATCAAGGTTCCTCTGATATAATCATTGGCCTGAAGGCAAGTGTGCTAAGCACGTTCTTAACCAACGTGTCTTCCCGTGACAACTTTCAAAGCACCATCTACTTGATCCCCTGGGTCTTTGTTCAACACAATCCAGGGCCCTACTGTAAACTGTAGAAGTCCAACCCTTGTTTGTTTTATCAAAATGTAATAGCTTACATTTATACCAGTTAAACTCATCTGCCACTCCTCAGCCTATTCCCCCAATTTATTAAGATCCCTTTGCACTCTTAACCTACTTCACAGTCGACCAATTTTGGGGTCATCCTCAAGCTTACTAACCTTTCCTAAAATCTTAGCCAAAATATATATATATTTTTTTTTTTTTGGATAAGATTCACTCACAGGGTGAGGGTGTTGCTGGCCAAGCCAGCATTTATTGCCCAGAGGGCAGTTAAGAGTCAACCACCTTCCTGAAGAGTCTGGAGTCTCAGACTAGAGCAGGTAAGGATTCCCTGAAGGACATTAGTAAACCAGATTTTTTTTTTCCAACCATCAGTGAATTCAGTCACTAGAACACTTACTTCCAGATTTTAAGAGTTCAAATTACACCATGTGCCACGGTGGGATTCGAACCTGAGTCCCCAGAACATTACCAGGGTCACTGGATTGCAATCTAGCAATAATGCAACAGTCCATATAAAAGTGACAAAACAAATTTGGACACAGCACCAATCCCCAAGGAACACTGCTGGTCACAGGCCTCCAGTTTGAAAAACCACCACCTCCTACTGTCAAGTCAATTTTATGTCCAATTTAGCAAAGAGGGAGAAGATCAAATATGCAAGTTAGCCAGTAATCTAAAAAAGATTACAAGTTTCTTTAGATATTAAGGGCAAAAGGAAGGCAAAGGTTGAAAATGGGACTGCTGGGAGATGACGTGGGAGAAGCAGTGAAGAATGAAGAAACGGCCGAGGAACTGAATAAGTACTTTGCGGTAGGAGGCTGTCGTCAGAAGGTGAGCCAAAAAAAAAAAAAATCACCTCTAGCATCAGGACCCGCCATTGTTGTTCCAGCAGAAGGAAGCGTGGGAGCATTGAGCATGAGGCTGTCAGGAAGGTGAGCAACCAGGGACTCTCAGCAATATATTTGGGCAGCGGCTGAACCAGAGACACTACATGTGTAGTGTCTCCCACCCGCTCTAACCCAAAAGGACTCTGGTGGGTCGATAAGGTAAGTCGATTGGTTTAAAAAAAGTATTTTTCTCTATTAATTGATTAAGACCGTAGAAAAAAAAAGTTATTTAACTCAAACTTGTATTTATTAACTAGGTAGCGATTAGACAAAAGCAGGTACTGCAGATTAGAGTAGTGCTGGAAAGCACAGGTCAGGCAGCATCAGTGGAGCAGGAAAATTGACATTTCAGGCAAAAGCCCTTCATCAGGCCCAAGTTACCTGGACGCTTTGTTTCAGGAGGCAGTCACATCTGGCAGATTAAGTAATTCAAATTCAATTAGTGATCAGGGGGTGCTTGCAAGTGTGGCAGGTAGGGGGATCCCAAGTTCAGGTGTAGAGGACACTCACCTTTTGACCATATCCAACAGGTAGGAGATTCTTGCTCCCTGTGTGCATGAGGAAAAGGGCTGTGGGGAGGATGAGCCAACTAGCCATGGCACAATGGTGCAAGAGGCCATTCAAGAGGAGAGAGCAAAAAGACAGTGGTAGCAGGTAGATGAGGGAGATCTTGTAGAAACAAAATTATGAAGGGAAAAAATCAATAAAACAAAGTTAGAATGATTCCACTTGTAGGTGAAACTAGGACAAGAGGGCACACCCTCAAGGATTAGAGGAAGCAGGTTTAGAACTGAACCAAGAAGGAACTTCCTCACCCAGAGAGTTGTTGACCTATGGAATTCCTTGCCCAGAGAAGTAGTCGATGTTACTTCAGTAATCATTTTTAAAGCTAAGGTAGATAATTCCTTTATTTTTCAAAAAAGGTAAGAGAAATGGTGAAAGTGTGGATAAGTAGAACGGAGTCCACAAGATCAGTCATAATCTTATTGAGTGGCAGAGCAGGTTCAAAGGGCTGGACAACCTATTCCTGCTCCTAGTCATGTTCTTATGTCAGTCTTCACAGTGGAAAACATGAATAATATACCAAAATTTCAAGAAAGTCAGGACAAAAGGTGAGTATGATGGCCATTACCAAGAAGAATGTGGGGCTGGAAAAGCACAGCCGGTCAGGCAGCATCTGAGGAGGAGAATCAACATTTTGGGCATAAGCCTTCGTCAGGAATAAGAAAAATGGGAGGGGGTGGTGGGGGGGGTTGGAGAGGCAGCTGGGAAAATGACAGTCAGACAAAAAAAAAGGTAAAGGAGATGATAGGTCAGACAGGGCAGTAAGTGGATGGGTCTGGAGAGCAGGGCCGAGTTAGAGGCTTGGGACTGGGATGGGAAATGAGGAAGCTGTTGAAATCCACATTTATCCCGTGTGGTTGCAGGGTCTTAAGGTAGCCCAGGACCTGCACGTCCTTGACAGAGTGAGGGGGGGGGGAAAGAGTTGAAGTGTTCAGCCAGGGCAGTGGGATTGGCGAGTGTGGGTGTCCCAGAGATGTTCTCTGAAACGATCTGCAAGGCAGCATCCGGTCTCCTCGTGGCTGAACACTTCAACTCTTCTCTCTTCCCCCCCCCCCCCCCCCTCAGTGATCTCTCAGGAATCACTGGAGTCAGGGAGGGTCCCAGAGGACTGGAAAATTGCTAATGTAACCCCATTTAAAGAGGGAAGGCAGCAGGAAGTTACTGGCAGATTAACCTGACGTATTGTTGATAAGATCTTGCAGTCCATTGTGAAGGATAAAATTTCTGAATACTTCGAAGTGCATAGTAAAAGAGGACAAAGTCAGCATAGTTTCATCAAGGGGACGTCATGCCTGAAAACTGTTAAAAGACTCTGGAGGTGGTAACGAGCAAGTCAGACCAAGGAGAGCCAATGGATGTTATCTATCCAGACTTCCAGAAGACCTTTGACAAGGTGCTGCACAGGAGGCTGCTAAGCAAGGTAAGAGGTCATAGGATTAGATGCAAGGTACCAGCTCGGAAAGGTTAGCTACCTGGCAAAGATTACCTGGGGATTAGAGGGTTCCTCAGGATGACAGCTGGTGACTAGGTGTTTGCACCACAACTTTTCATTTAAACA
Source organism: Chiloscyllium plagiosum (assembly GCF_004010195.1). NCBI lineage: Eukaryota > Metazoa > Chordata > Chondrichthyes > Orectolobiformes > Hemiscylliidae > Chiloscyllium > Chiloscyllium plagiosum. The sequence continues at coordinate 35,030,788 of NC_057713.1, read as the reverse complement.
TTAATGATTGAAATGAAGGAACGGAGGGCATTCTGGCTAAGTTTGCAGATGATACGAAGATAGATAGATAGATAGATAGATAGATAGAGGGACAGGTAATACTGAGGCGGCAGCAGAAGGATTCAGACAGGTTTGGAAAGTGGGCAAGTTGGCAGATGAAATAAGATGTGGGAAAGTGAAGTATTAGTAATAGATGCATGAACTATTTTTTTAAAACAGGAAGAAAATTCAGAAGTTTGAAGTGCAAAGGAACTTGGAGTTTAGTCCAGGATTCTCTCAAAATAAACTTGCAAGTTGAGTCAGTAGTTAGGAAAGCAAATACAATGCTGGTATTTATTTCGCTAGAATAAGAAAGCAGGATGTTCTCCTGAGGCTTTATACAAATTCTGGTCAGACTGGTGAGAATTTTGGGCCCCATAAGTCAGGAAGTGTGTACTGGTCCTGGAGTGGATCCAGAGGAGGTTCACCAAAATGGTCCCAGGAATGAGAAGCTTAACATATGATAAATGTTTCAGGACTCTGGGACTATACACGATAGAGTTTAGAAGAATTTTTTTTGGGGGGGGGTCTACTTGAAACTTAGAATACTGAATGGCCTGAACAGAACAGATGATGTTTCCGCTGGTAGGAAACTGGGACCGGAGGGCACAGCCTTAGACTAAAAGGGAAGACCCTTTAGAACAGCGATGAGGTGAAAATTCTTCAGCCAGGTCACAGTATATTTAAGATAGATTCTTTATTGTCAAGGGGGATCAAGGGTTGAGGAGAATGGGATTGAGAAACATAATCAGCCATGATTGAATGGCAGAGCAGACAAGTTAGGCCATTTGGCCCACCTAATGTGGTATGGTCTCTGAATTCCATGTAATCTAATCTTGCTAATAACCTACCATGCAAGAACTTGTCAAAGGTTTTACTAAAGTCCACGTAGACAACGTCTACTGCTCTTCCCTCAATGATTTTGGTTATGTCCTCAAAAAACTCAAGTTGGTAAGACACTGTCTTCCACAAAAGATATCACACTGACTATCCTAATCAAACCTTGCCTCTCCAAATGCATGTTAATTCTCTTTCAGAATCCCTTCCAACAACATACCCACCACTAATGTCAGACTCTCGGGTCTGCAGTTCCCAAGCTTCTCCTTACAGCCTCTCTTAAATAAAGGCACAACAGTAGCCACCCTGCAGTCCTCCAGCACCTCACCTTTGGCTGTCGATGATACAAATACCCTTTGCTAGGATCCCTGCAATTTCTTTCCTAACCATTCAAATCTAGGCCCATCTAAACATGGCAGTGAAGAGGAAAGTTTGACAAAAAGGCACACAGTAGCTAAGTCATGCCATATAGATGCAAAACATTAACTGCATTCCAGCAGTTAATATGTAAACAAACTTCATGTAAGCAGCAACATTAGAATCAAATGGTACCATGTCAGCTTAGCAATCAGAATTTGAAACACTTGACTATTTAATATATCTTATAATTCAATGTGATACAGGAGAACACTAGCTGTCATGCTCAAACCAGAATAAACATACTAAACCTTACAACTATAAAGTTTACACAGGTTGTGCAGCAAAGCAATAAGAGTCTGGCTCCATTCAACAGTGTGACCAGAATGTCAAGTTCTCGGTGTTGACTGTTCTTTCCAAGTCTGGAATTTACCTGTTTGTTTGCAAAAAGTAACAACACAGCATCTCGTAGCTCATCTTCAGATAGCATTCTCATCAACTCTTCTTTAGCTTCATTCACTCTCTCCCTGTCGTTACTGTCAACCACAAAAATCAAACCTGGAATACAAGCAAATGTTGATCAGCAAGGTGGTTTCTCATCCCATCTCTGCCCTCTTGTGATGGCACAACAAATTGTTAATTTGCAAAAGAACATGGGAGCAGCAAAATGAGCATGTTTCATCACTAATTGCCCTTGATGAGAAGATAGTATGCTGCCTTTTTTAACCAATGTACACCTCAGGTGTAGATACATATATTACAGAGGGGGATCCATGGTTTAGACCCTGAAACAGTGAGGTAACAATATAGTTTCAGGTCAGAATGAAGAATGGTTTGGAGGGGATCTTGCAGGTGGTGTTCCCATACATCTGCTCCCCTCATCTTTCCAAGTGGTATGGGCCACAGATTTGGAAGGTGCTCTTGAAGACAACTTACTTTGCAACAGTATTTCTGACTAGTCCAGTTCAGTTTCTGATCAATGTTTAACCATCTTATTCCCAAGTATTGATGGCAAAGCCACTGAATGTCAAAGGGAAAAGGAGCTCTTACTGGTCTGGCATCTTTGTCTAGGTAGTTCTGCAGTGCATCTTACACATTTCAGCCGAGGGAGTGTGCTGTCATGCCTTGCTGCATATTCACCAAAGATTGCTTCACTGTACCTTGCATACAGTGAACATGCCATCTGCAGATATCTCCACTTATGATCCCAGAAGTTGGTAAAGCCAAGGACACTATCCTCAGGAACACCAACAACCTCCTGACATTGATTAGTGACCAACAACCACATCCATCTTAAGAGTAGATATGACAATTCTGCTTCTCAATGTCTATTTTGCTAAGGTTCCTTGATGCCACACCATAAAAATGTTGCCCCTTTTCAAGTGGGCACCCAATTCTGGAAATCAAAGATATTTTGAGCAGGTTTGGAAAAAGATTGTAATGAAGACAAGTGTCTAGTAGTCAGGGTGGAACAAGAATTTATCAGTCATTAGATCAACACTATATTACCCAGTCTTGTCCACACCCACAGCAATGTGATCAATTCTTAACCACTTCTTTCAATCACCTAACAAACCACTTAGTTTAAGGGCAACTGAAGTTGGGCAAATGTTGATCTTATGAGCAAAGCCCATAAGACATGAAATTGTAAACAAGTGCCACTTGGCTAATTTGCCAATGCAAGTGAAAAGATGGGGCAGAAACTGGATGTGTCCTATTCATGGACAGGACATAACTGGTTGTTTCCATTCTGCCAGGCTGATGCCAGTGTTGTAGCACTAAGTCAGCTTAAGGTAGGAGCTCTAGTTATTTTTTGTTAATTCATTGAAAGTGATTTCACTGGTTGAGCCAGCATTTATTGCACATTCCTAGTTACCTTTGATAAACTTCCTTGTTGAGCCACTCATTTTTGTAGGTACACAATTTGGGAGGGATTCAGACCCAGGGAGAGTGTGAAGAAATGGCGATACAAATTCCTCAATGGTACTGAAAGTGGCATCTTAACGGGTCAGCATCATATACCCAAACCATGGATAGGTTAAAATGTGAAGATACCAGTCTCTACTACTGCCTGCCTGCATTTCTCTAGCAAAAGTCTTAACTAATGGGTTTAAAAATCAGAGTTGGGAAAGGTTGTGGAGAATCACTCCTTGGACCCAATTCACCTCACAACTGATCTGGGTGTGATATTTTAATGCAACATAAATGCTCAAGGAAACTCCATCCCTGAGGAAAAAAAGGAAAATGCTCAAAACAAAAAAGGCATAACCTTTTGAAGGCTAAACTACTCATTGTTCTGCGAAGTGTCAAGTGAAAGCTACTGATTGCCAATCAGAACTGTTTGTGAACATTACATTCTTTCATATGTGATCACTGGCAAGGCTTTTTTATGGTTAATTATGTAGTGCTGTTAGGAAGGAAATTCCAGGATTTTGATCCAGTGACAGTCACAGGTTTGCAAGGTAATGTCACAAGGATTAAGTTTCTGACTCATTGCAAGCTTGGGAAGGTGACAGCATCATGGTAAATCCCAACATGGTAGATGGCGACATGCAAATTCAATAAAATATGGAATTCAAAGCTACCCAATACAGAGGAACCTTGATTATCCAAATACTGGACTATACAAAAAGATAGGAGGTCCCGATAGAAACATTATATCGGGACATGTTTCCAACACTGATCGCATCTTTTGTTTACATTGCTTAAGAGAACTCTGCTTCCTGAAATGCTGCCGAGAACAGTCCTGGACTGATGGGAGCCCAGGTACCATCTCCAAATGGACTGTCCACCCTCTCTCTCTCCACTTTACCTAGAGTTCGACACAGAGGGTGTACCCTAAACCCCCCCCCTCCAGAATCTCTCCAACATTGCTCTGTACAGGGTAGAGGTGGAACCTGTCAAAGGGTTGCAGTAAAAAAAAGTGTGTTTTGTTGTTGATGTCCAGTCCAGCTGCCAGAGGGGGGTTTGGGGGCAGGCAGGGGTCAGTGTTGGACAGGGGGCCTCGTGCACAGTGTGCTGCTGCCTAGTCTACTGAACGGGAACGGGACTTAACAGAAAAACGCCAAGCCCCAGAGTAAAGGCATTTAAATCAATTTACCAAATAATTAATTACTTGAACAAAAGTGCCTGCCCATCATGTTCAGATAATCGAGGTTCCTCTGCAGAGACTAAATCGCCATTACCAGTGGTGATAAAACCCAGATGGTTCACTAACATGCTTTTGCAAAACAAGCTTTGTCCTCATCTGATCTGGTCTACATGTCACCCTAGGCCCCAATAGTAATGTAACTGACTCTTAAATGACCTCTGAAACAATTAGATTCCCTGCAGTGTGGAAACAGGCCCTCCAGCCCAACAAGTCCACACCGACCCTCCAAAGAGCAACCCACGCAGACCCATTCCCCTATGTTCACCCCTGACTAATGCACCCAACACTATGGGCAATTTAGCATGGCCAATTCACCTAACCTGCACACCTTTGGACTGTGGGAAGAAACTGGAGCACCCAGAGGAAACCCACGCAGACATGGGGAGAATGTGCAAACTCCACACAGTCACCAGAGGGTGGAATCGAACCTGGGTTCCTGATGCTGAGAGGCAGCAGTGCTAACCACTGAGCCACCGTGCCGCCCCCAGGAGAACCAAATCAGATCAAGGACAACAGGCAATAGTCAAAATGCCAGTAATGCCTTCATTACAAACGAGAGAAAAGAAAAAATGCTGAATTAGATAATAAATTTGTTCAGTTCCTCTCGCGGGAAATTCTGTGGTCCTGTTGGCCTGTGGTTGGCAGCTGTGCAGTTTCTTAAGAGGTTAAAAGGAAGTGGCATGCAACCATAATTATGAAGCCCACAACCGCAAGATCAGACGGTCTCCGACAGCTTTGCATGAATTGGACAATCAGCGAAGTGTGGAAAATATTGCAGAGCGTTCAATATTTAGGCTCTCTCCAAAAGATAAGTCAGTAGATCAAAACTAAAGTAACACGAACTGCACATACCTTGTGTATTCTGAAAGTAGTGGCGCCAAAGTGGACGGATCTTATCCTGTCCACCCACATCCCACACTGTAAAACTAATGTTTTTGTATTCCACAGTTTCTACGTTGAAGCCTAGGAAAACAGGACATTACACAAATCATTATATACTTGAAAAGCAGCAAATTACTGCAGATTCTGGGGATCGGAAATAAAAAAAATAAAGTTCTGGAGAAATTTAACAGACCAGGCAGCATCTGCTGAAAGGGAAACAAAGTTAAATGTCAGGTCCAATACTGGAAAAGAAGCAGGCTGGAAAATTGTTGTTAAAGGCTGAGGAGCAACTGCTAGTGGTACAAACGATGAGCAAACCCACAGACAGACAAAAAAAAAGGGTGTACTCATGATAGTAGAGTTGGAACACATGCTAGTGGAACATGATGAATAAATCAAATATTTTGCTCTCAACAAAGGTACAAGGACAGGGAGAAAAATCAAATTGGAAGACAGTGAATACTCAAAAGTTGTTCGAACTCAATGTTGACTCCTGAAGTCGGTGAAGCAGCAGCCCAAGAAACAAATGTTAGGTCAGCAAAAATAGTGTCTTGAAACAGCAAGTAAATGGAAAGACAGGGTCATTCTTATGGATAAAGTGCAGGTGTTCCTCAAAGCAACTACCCAGTCTTTGTTTGGTCTCAGCAATGTAGAGTCAAGTTCATTGGGAGCAACAAATAACAGGCTAGATTGCAAGTAGTACAGTAAACTAGTGCTTCACCACTAAGCAGCATTTGGGGTTTTGGACAGCAAAGAGGCAGGTGGTAAATGCGCAAGCATTACATTTTCTGTAATTGCAGTGGGAGGGGGGGGGGGGGGGGGGGGGGAATGTGTCAGGAATGATGAAAGAGAATAGATCAGAGCATCAAGGGAACCGTCCCTACAGAATGCAGAGAATGGGAGAGGGACAATGCATTTAGTAGCAGTATCTTGGAGGATATTGAAATGTAGCCTCATGTATTCTACTCCCCCCTTCCACTTTTGTCAACATACAAAAATCATATTCCAGCCTCCAGTTATGTAGTCCAACTGGAACTCTATTTCTCTCCATAAATGCTGCCAAACCAGAATTTCTCCTGCTTTTTAGTTTTTTTATTTGGATGTAAAATTTTCCAAGCATGACCTTCCAGATTCACTTAAGCTATCAGGGGCAACTACTTCCTCCTCATATCCCACAAATGAGCCCATTACTCAGGATGATATTCAAGACTTCTTTAAAAGCAGAATGTCAATTTGAAGCTGAACTTGTATACTTACTACACCTGTCAAAAAAAAAATCCATTCTGAAGCCATCAAGCCAAAATTGTCATCTGATAGCACAAAGTATTTTTAAGCTAGTAAAGGTTGCACACTTCAGAACCACGCATAATAATTATTTTCATTCTATTAACAAGTATTGCTGTTTTGTCCCCTCTTGCACATAGTCCCAAATTTCTTTACCATAATTTCACATGCAAAAAGTTTCAAAATAACCATACAGCCATAGTGTTAAGGGTTTAGATGGAGAGGAATTTGTTAAGTGTGTACATGAAAATTTTGATTCAGTATGTGGGTGTACCTACTCTTAGGAAATAAGTCAGGGCAAGTGACTGAGGTATAGTGAGGGAGCATTTTGGGGCCAGCAACCATAATTCTATTACTTTTAAAACAGTAATGGAAAAGGATAGACCAGGAGGTTAGTGAGTAAAATTAGGGTGCATGGTATTGGGGGCAAAGTACTAGATTGGATTGAAAATTGGTTGGCTGATAAGAAACAAAGTAGTGATAAACGGCTCCATTTCGGAATGGCAGGCAGTGACCAGTGGGGTATCGCAGGGATCCGTGCTGGGACCACAGCCTTTTACAATATATGTTAATGATATAGAAGATGGTATCAGCAATAACATTAGCAAATTTGCTGATGATACAAAGCTGGGTGGCAGGGTGAAATGTGATGAGGATGTTAGGAGATTACAGGGTGAGCTGGACAAGTTAGGTGAGTGGGCAGATGCATGGCAGATGCAGTTTAATATGGATAAATGTATGGTTATCCACTTTGGTAGCAAGAACAGGAAGGCAGACTACTACCTCAATGGAATCAATTTATGTAAAGAGGCAGTACAGAGAGATCTGGG